>NC_135431.1:11067588-11315088 GCF_051991245.1 Festucalex cinctus
GGCGGAGGCATATGTTCATCCTCTCCCTTGTGTTGCCTCCCCACTCGTGACATAGAAAAATGGAGTTGAAAAGGGAAGCTAGATGGGCCGGTAGATGGGTTTCTTTGAAAAGGCGCCGATTAGCATGCTAAAAGACTCGACGACACCGCCTGCTAAGGTGATTACCTTTTCAATCACTTCAATCAACGGAGAGTGCCTTTTTCAAATGGCTGACCATTCCGTGTCAACAGCAAACCGTGAAAAAGAATAGACTCGGAACCCTCAAGACAAGCTGTCTCGAGCTGTCTGCACAGAAAACTACCCCAGAGAAAAATCCAAAATCCCATCTTTAGTCAGCATTAAAGGTGTTTGTTGGAACAACATCGACTGAGGAGTTAACGTCGGGCTAACTGAGGCCTCTTACACAATGTTAATCCCTTGGTTTGAGCATTAACCGCATTCAAGAGCTGGACGAAAATAATGTGGCTTTGTGGAAATCGAGCCCCTCCCCAACTGGGATAATTACAAAATGCCCATTTTTGCTTCCAGACCTCGATGACCCGGTGGTGACGGTGCACCAGAGCATTGGGGAGGCAAAGGAGCAGTTCTACTATGAGCGGACGGTGTTCCTACGCTGCGTAGCCAATTCCAACCCGCCGGTGCGCTACAGTTGGCATCGCGGCAGGGAAGTCCTGACCCAGGGCTCGGACAAAGGCGTGGAGATCTATGAGCCCTTTTTCACGCAGGTAAGACAGATGCTGCACAGTGCAGAAAAGTCAGTATTGAAATGTTTGCAAGCCGTTCTTAGCAAATAGAGAGTCAAGAGGATCAGATCAGATTGAGCACACACAATATGATCTATCAACCACACTGGCTGATTGTGCATCTTTAAATAGTGTTTCTGAAAGGCAGGTAAAAGCTGTACTGCTGTGCATAAATGACCATGATGAGGAGGCGCAGGCAAAAATCAGAGGCGACGGGGAGAAATGCCCTTTTCCATTCCTGTAAACAGTTTTGAAATGCCACAAAACAAAAAATTATCGCGACATATCGTGTGTTCAACAATGCAATTTTGGAGCCTCTGAATGATCCGACACTCGTGATGAGTTAAATCAAACACAACATGGCTTTCATGTGGTTTCTAGCTTCCTCAAAATGATTGTGTCAACAGCACACGCAATATGTTAGACTGTTAAACACTCAATTTAGCACCCGCTATTTGGGATCTTAGCAAAGGATCGCAGGCTAGCTTAAGAGTAGCATGCAATTCAGTGCCCACTATTTGGAATCGTAGTAAAGCAGACCCTTCGAGTCCAGTTATAAGCCATAAGGTGTACATACATATTGTATATGCAGCTAGATTCCCTTTGGTGTACAGTGTTGATGTTGATACTGTAATAATATACAGTAATGTTAAATTTTTGTTTTAGACCTCAAGACAAAAAGCGGCCAAGTGACGACTTGTAGCTCAAAAGAGGCAAGGCAATTATATGGCAAGGCTCCACTATACTATTACTACTGCTAATAATAACAATACCAAAGCCGGATGTATTTTCTTTGTCTCGTGCATGTGTGCGCTCAGAAAGGTCGGCGGACATGTTGCAGCTGAGTCTCGTTTTTAATCCCCCCTCGCTCCCAAAGCCTCGGAGTCAGCTGGATCAAAGGTTCACATCCTCATCACAAGGCTTCTGGGCCAGGGGGGATAATGGCTGACAAGCCCAGCACGCTGCTTCAGTGGAGAGGAACCCCTGCAGAGCCCATCAGTGTTGCTGGAAAATAGCGGCAGGGCCCATTATTGACTCAAGAGTCATCTAGACGTCCGTATGGTGCCGCGTGACACCATTCGCCGTAGCGTACTCATAATACGGTTCTTCATCTTTCCCCGTTTCAACACGTATAAATATTCATCCCTGTGAGGATTTTTATCTGCATCCGTGTCCTGGCACACATTTCCATACCGCTGTCGTGGTTGTCGTCCGAGCTGCAGGGAGAAACGAAGATCTTGAAGCTGAAGAACCTGCGGCCGCAGGACTACGCCAACTACAGCTGCGTGGCCTCCGTCAGGAACGTGTGCGGCATTCCCGACCGCAGCGTCATCTTCCGGCTCACCAACAAGACCGGTACTGCCCACGTCTGAGACCGCCGCAATGTATGGCGCCTTACAACCTTTCTCGCTCCGCCTGAATGAACAGCCTCACCGTCCATCAAGCTGCTGGTGGAGGACCCCATCGTGGTGAACCCCGGGCAGACGGTGTCGCTGGTCTGCATCACCACCGGCGGGGAGCCGCCGCCGGTCCTCACGTGGCTCACCGCCAACGACAGCCTGCCGCAGAGGAGCATGGTGAAGGGCGGCACGCTCACGCTGCCCGCCATCAGCTCGGACGAGGCGGGCGTCTACAGTTGCGTGGCTAGCAACAACGTGGGCAACCCGGCCAAGAAGTCCACCACCATAGTGGTTCGAGGTAAGTGGAGTTTTTTTTTTTTTTTTTTTTTTTCCTTCTTCTTTTAATTCTGCCCTCCAAGCCAGTTTCACTTAGAAACATGAAATTGGATGGGCATGCCTTGAAAAGACCACCAATTTGGTTTATATCAGCCATTTTCGGGTGTCCTTGAGCAAGCTTACTGAACCCCCAGTTGCTCCTGATGCTGCTTCATCAGTAGGTAAAATGATTGTTAAAGTGCTTTGAGTACCTAGATGGCAGAAAAGTGCTATACAAGTGAAAACCCATTTGTCCAGCCCGTTTTAGGGTTATGTTGGCAATTTCCTGGTAGGCGTCCTTCAAAAATCAAGCTTTTACACAAATTCTTTTTTTCCTGACTGTTACTCTACAGCGCCACAGTTGCATCGGAAAGAAAATGACTTACTTTACTGACGAATTGGTTGTTAAAGTAATTTATTATTTTTATTACCGGTACTTGATTTTAAAAGTAACCAACTTATTTTAACTAACTAACTATCTCACTTACTTACTAATGGGGGTACCGATTGATCAGCCGGCCGATTGATCGGCCGCGGTTTTCTTAATTTTGGTAAATATAAACCGATCTTTTCCACCTATCTCATCTCCCTCCTCAGTGGTCTAAAGAAGTCAGCCACCGTCCTCTTCTGCTGAGATGACTAAAAGCCTTTTCATTTATATTTGAGAGAACTACTTAATGTGCAGTTAAAACAACCCGTTTGTATTATTTTACAGATATTGTTCAATGTTTTCCAATAAAATAACATTGGAACTCCGAAGGTGTATGTTGCTTGTTGTGAACGGGATCGGCAGGTCAGACTTTTCAAAAGATTGGTGATCGGCCAGAAAATTGTGATCAGTGCACCCCTACTAACGAACTAACTTATTTATTTGATTTTAAAAGTAATTAGGTTACAAATTACTTTATTAGTTACTTTGGTCAAGCTTCTGCGTGAGTGCGCTTATTGTTTTTATGTGTTTTACTTTTCTTCCACAATGGATAATCTGCAGAAAAATGCAATAGGTCTCCTTTCGCACATGTGAAGGCATCATAGAAAGCAAGCATTGGAACCTCAGTTCACTTATTTAATCTCTATTCTATGGACCTGTTTGTGAATCAAGGTAGTGTTTATCATTGAAATGATCGAGAACACAGCTTGTTGTTTCGAAATAAATAATGTAGAATTAAGTGAAATATGAAACTCTTCAAAGTCAGCTCCACAACCGACACCCAACATCTTGTTTGTGATGAAGGTCCAACTCTGGAGATTTATTGAAACTTCTTTCTGGCAGAAAGTTATAGCTACATTAATGCCAATCTTCTTTTGTGTAGTTTATGTAATGCAAATTTGTTTGCCAATGGGCAATTGATCATAAAATGGCCAATACTTAATAAAATGGCCGCTTCCTTTGTCTTTTCAAGCAGAGTTTCTTGAAACTACTACTCATAACAGATGCAGTTTACATACCATTAGGTACAGATATGTGTGTAGATCTACTTGTGATAGACATGCCTACCAAAATTGGTGTTGCTGGATATTAAATATTAACTCAATTCATTGGATCCCTACCTATAAAGAACATCTGTAAAATTAATTGCGTTCCTATATTGGTGGCTATTACCAAGACCGATGACTTGAAAGAGTCCCCAAGGTCCATCAAGCAAAGCATTAATTATTGAAATCCCCACAAAAACAACAACACTCTGGGAAACCCTCTTTGCATTCCCGCTTTCCTAAATCCGAGTTGAGCAGATTGGCTGACTTTCATGTTTCTGAACTTGTGCTTTTCCCTGCCGAGAACGCCGCTTTCATCTGCGAGATTACTTCATGGGGTCGCCTCGGTGCTAAACTAAGCCCGCGTGCGGAAGGCGTTTTATTTATGCAGCCGTAAAGTCTCTGGCATGAAAATCAAATCATCCACCAATCACGTCTGGTATCGTTCCCCCCCACCCCCCACCACACCCTCTCCACGCACCCCCTTCTGACAGATAACCCCTCCACTGTATTGTGCTGCTCGCCATAACACTGACGACTTTAGAGGCCGCCGGCTTATTTGTATTAGACAGAAGATGTCGGGCGTCACTGCAGGCAATCGCTGCAGTAAATATTGCATTCTTATTGATGTGCTGCTGCACACTGTTGAACTCGCATACTGTAGTCGCGTTTGCTTCTTCTATAAAAGCGCATACTTTCTGCACCGCCTAATAAACTCAAATAATCCAAAATGCTAATAATGCTGCAAAATGTTGGTTATTGTGGTTACAGTACAACATACTAAGAGTTTTTAGGAATGTTTATGCCAAAAGGGTCAAAATATTAGAGACACCATGCTGTGTGCTATGTTTATTTTCAAGTGAAATGATTCAGTTTGATATGGGTAGATTTGATGCATTCACATCTTTTAAATCAGAACCGATTTCCAGATTCAAATTGGTCTTGTTACACTCTTGTCTATACTGTACAGTGGTACCTCTACTTACGAACGTCCCTTCATACGAAATTTTCAAGTTACGAAACTCCTCAACAGGAAAATATTGCTTCTTGTTACGAAAGAAGTTTCAGAATACGAAAGGAAAAAATAGAGTATGGGCTGCTACTCGGCAATAATTGCTACTTGTGCAATAATCTAATTTTAACATGTATTTGTTACATATTTTGATGCATTTTTATGCTTTATAAAACATTTATGTCGGAATTTTGGGAGGCTTGGAACGGATTAGGGCATTTACATGGAAAATGCGTCTCTACTTACAAAATTTTCTACTGAAGAACTTTCTTCCAGAAGCAATTAATTTCATAAGTAGAGGTACCACTGTATATATATTTCTCGTTCATAGAGTCAATATGTTTCATGTTTAATGCCACGTTGCCTGCAGTACACAACTTGTAATTTGAGCCACACAAATCTGTGTATGTGAGGCTTTATCGAAAAACAAGAATAGCAATTTCCTAGTGCATCTTAATGGCTATTTAACCTTTCCGACTACTGGCCATATTCTACTTCATTCGGCATGCAGCGGCGTGGTGCATTCGAGGGTGAAACGCTCAGGATTGGCTTCATTATATACATAGCTTCCGTGCAAATGCGACACGTGCGGTGACAAATGGCAGACACAAGCTTGCACGCGCGCACGCATACACAAACACACGGTGATATCAGTGAAATGGAAATTCTCGAGTAAAATTGCCTTGAAAAGAAACACGAGCTCCAAATTACATTCTGACAGGGACAAACCTTCAGTGATAAATCACTAGACCTCACTTTTGTGAGTATCGAAGATTAACTCGTTTTGTTTTGTTGTTTTTGTCTGGGAAGTTAGCATGCTCACATTCAAAGCGGTTAGAGTCGATCATCACCTGTGCTTAGATTAAATTAGCAGTTTGAAGGGCTCGTCGTTCGCACGTGATGTCTGTCTCAAAGTTGTAGTCAAGGTAGTACCCCGTCTACAGAGGTGGGCATCAATTACTCGCTCATCACAGGAGGGTTTGGTTGCTATTCATTGTGAATAATGACTGATTATTATGGAGCTACTATTGGTCCACCCTACACGAAGGAAAACTGACTTTTTATTGTATGTACAGTATACATGGATCAGTTTCAATGATCTAGATGTGGTTTCATCCAAGTGCCATTCATTTTCTGTGTGGAGGGGTGAAACGCGACATCAAAGCCATAGCAGATTATAGCAGATTAATGTTGCATTCTGATAAGAAGCACTTAATTGGTTGCTCTGTGAAGTTAATGATGACGTGGTGGCGTTGGGGGATATTTGTGTTTTGTGATGTGTCCATGCATCGCTTTCTTTTCCTCTTCAGAAGATGCTTGGTTGCCTGTTCAAACCCCCAGCCCCAGCCTGGTTGCCACGGTAACAAAATCAATACCAATATAATCATAATCGGAATATAGTTCTTGGTCCTTGGAATTTTCTTCATAAACTGATGCTCCAGATGTTTATCGAGACGCCTGGGAATGTTTTTAAATTGTGAAAGAAATAGACAGTATGTATCAAGTGAAAAATATCAAGCGCACTTTATCATTACAAAAAGGACGCAGTCAGCAAGCGGCATCGAACGCCAGCAGCCTGCTGGGAAGGCCGAGGCCCTGGAAGGCTGTGTGGCTGGTGGGACAGTATGGCCGGGAATGCTACCATCTGTTTGTGTATGCGTGTGTGTTGCGTGCGTGCGCGTTCGTGTGTCGAGGGCTTCTCAAGGACGGGTGGGCGGGCATAGCGTGCTGAGAGGCTGCCGGGCGACGCTGTATGCAAAGTATGCAAAAAAAAAAAAACATTTAAAAAAATGCTGCCAATGTGACGGAGCCCCATGATGCTTTTTGACACATTCAAACACACACACATTTCCTCTCTACGATGTTGTTTGCAAACAAGCTGTAGCTGACGTAATGCAAAAAAGTTTGACCCTCTTTTAGAGCGGATGCAGTATCACTGTTTTGTGAGATTGGGTTCTGTTTTTTAGTTGAATCGATTCTTTTCTTTATGGGTTGTTAATACTCCCAATAGCCTATATATATATATATATGTATATATATATATATATATATATGTATATATATACATATATATATACATATATATATATATATATATATATATATATATATATATATATATATATATATATATATATATATATATATATATATATATATATATATATATATATAATATTTACAGAAAACAAATTGCAGTTCAATTTTCCAAGTCTGAATCCAAACTTGCAGACTCTTTCTTCCTGGCCCAAAACGTTTCTGGACTAATCTCTGCATAGATTTCCATTCATGAATGCCACTTTATTGCCCGGGCGCGACCAAACATGGACCACGGACACCCATCTGTGTGTGTTTTTGTGGACTCTTTGACACAAACGGTCCGCGCCTGAAGCTTGAAAGCCGCCATTCCGACCTTCATCCCTCCGTTAGCGGCCTTGGCTTTCCGAAGCGTCAGCGTGCGTGCGGAGGGCGATAATGGCGAGATGAAAGGCGGGCGCACCTGGCCGATGCCTGTCGACCCAGTTTGGAGTTTAACCTTGAAGAAGGAGGTGAGAGGAACTTCCATCTGGCCCGTGAAGAGACCGGTCCAGTCTGGCATGCTGATATCCCCGCCAGAACCCCCCCCCCCCGGGGAAGAGCTACGGGACTGTGAAGACGGACGGACGGCAAAGAGTGAGAAATGAGTCGGCGGGATAATGATTCATCCTGTTCGCACAAAAGCCAGCGGAATTCATTAGAGCCAGTGGAGGGAAAAACACATTGGAACGTCCTCTCTCATTTGCATGTGTACACATCAGCCGTGCTATTGTGTTGCTGTGCGTGTCGCAAGCCAGGAAGATGGTGCATGCGTGCGTGTGCGTGCGTGTGTCACAAGACACTCCCCCGCGGTGACATGAGCAGCCGAAGCCTTTTTCCCCCTTTTTGTGTGATCATTTGACACTCCCCATTACTCCCACAAGCAAGCATAGGAAAAACACGCAAGCTCGCTGCAAAGCATATTGGCGACAGAAGTGGGATCTCAAAATAGACCCGGTATGACTCACCAGGACAATTAGCGTTCCAGTAGAATGTGACACCTGGTTGGCCCGCAATGTTGTGTCTTATGTGTCCTAAGCTCTTTTATGGTGCACGGAAGCATACTTGGCGACAGAAATGTGGTCCACTACGCCTCATCTCTTTATTAATTACGGTAGATTTTCACGTGTGGTCGCATAGCATGTTGTGTCCTATCACGTTTTCAGCTCTTTATGCAGCAGGAAAACATATTTGGTGACAGAAGTGGGATACAGTGTGTTTCACATGAAGCTGGGAGACTCTTTAACGGGGTCACTCTCAAATGTTGTGTCCTATGTGCATTCTTTTGAGGCGCGGGAGAATATCTGGTGAAAGAAGTTGGCTCCAGTATCTCTCACAATCAATTAGTGTTCCAGTAATTGTTGTCATGTGGTCACTCTGAAATGTGTGTTTGTCCTGTGATGTGTTTAGCTTTTCAGGAGCACAAAAGCATAATTGGCGTTAGAAGCGGGATCCCAAATTTTACCTAATATGACTCATCATGAGGTTTTTAATGAGAATTACCATATCCGACACGTAGTCGCCAAACAATCTGTCCTGCATGTGTTCTTCCTGTTATGTTCTTTACTCTTTATGGGGAAAGGAATCATATTTGGTGACAGAAGTGAGATCTAATTTTTCTCACCATGAAGCTGGCATCTTTAATGATGAGCTCATTTCTGTAAACTGACACATGGTCGCTCTGTAATGTAAGTTTGTAGCCAATGTTTTATTTTATTTTGTTTTGGCGACAGAGGCGGGATCCAGTATCTTTTAGCATGATGCTGGCGCCTTTCATGAAAATGAACTTTTTGATAGAATGGTCGCTCTGCAATGTTGTTTCCCCTCTTGTGATGTTCTCAGACCTTTATCGGGCATGGGTGCAACTTAGGTGATAGAAGTAGGATCCAGTATTTGACCATGACTAACAATAGATTAGTTTTACATGCCGTTGGGTCAAACAGGGACCCATCAGTGCTCGTGATGTTCACAGCTCTTCATGTAGCGTGGACGCACATTTGATTATTAGTGACAAAATGGACTTAATATTCTATTATTTGGCGCTTTTTGAAGCCTGAACCACCAAGAGACTAATGGGCAAAATTTATGGTTTTCATGAAAAATAAAAAAATAAAAAAATTAATTGCTTTGTATCAAAAAATGAAACAGCATAATCTATCTTTATTTATATTCATTTTGTACTTAATCTTAATTAACCTAAGGTTTAGCCAGGGCTACAATAGTTGTTCTGGGTGTGTGTGTGCGCGTGTGCATTGAGCAAAATACACCAGTGAAAAATTCATGATGTTGTGGAAAATTGTACTACAATCGTCAGAGTCGCAGTTTATCTCTGTAGCAAATGGGAAAGTTCTGTTTTCCGGCAGAGTTCTCATTAAAGATTCATGCGACTTTTTTGCCAAGAATTGGTTATCAGAAAAAGGGTGGAGGCCCAAAGACGCAACTCCGACACCCGATAAAGTTTGCCGAGCGAGCACTTTTCACCTGGTCTTGTTTTCTTTTTCAAACACATGAGATTCCATGCGAGTTGAGTGAGCGGTCCGGCAAAAATTTGTCGTTGTGCCCACTTATCTCGCTTGTACACGCCTGTTGTCGTTTTACACAAACGCCTACTCACTATCCAATATTTATGCTTCAAAAGAAAAAATGGCTGGGAAAGGAAATTTCAATGAGGAGGGACAAGATGTGAGTAAAATTTGCATGAAACGTCTGCAAGAGTAACCTCAAAGTGAGACGGCAAGTTTGCTGCCTAAATGGGCTGCGGAAGGAAGTGAGTGAAGATCAAGATCGGCAAGTTGGACTTTTTAAAAATTGGGGATCGGTCAGAAAATTATGGTGATTATTGGTGCACCCCTAAATAAATAAATAACTTACACCCATTGAAACGCTGATAAAACTCCAGTATAAGTGATTTTTTATTTTTTTTTTCTCCCCCCTAGCGTTGAAAAAGGGTCGCTTCTGGATCACTCCTGACCCATACCACAATGACGACAACATCCAGATTGGTCGAGAAGTCAAGATATCTTGTCAGGTAAGACAATGGAAGAACAAAACATAAATCTCGAGAAAAGATTGTTATTCCAACTTATTGCGTGTGGAGGTGGAGGCAACGCCCCCGGAGGAGCTCACCTTCAGCTGGCTGAAGAACGGCCGCGCCCTCCGCAGCTCGGAGCGCATGGTCATCACGCAGACGGACACGGACATCTCGCCCGGCACCACCAACCTGGACATCATCGACCTCAAGTTCACCGACTTTGGCACGTACACGTGCGTGGCGGCGCTGAAGGGCGGCGGCATTCCCGAGATCAGCATCGACGTCAACATCTCCTCCACTACTGGTGAGCCTCAGACACCGCCGTAAACGCCGACCGAATTCCAACTCACTCACCCCTGACATATACAGACAGTTCGCAGCCCTGCCGTGAATAGCAAACGATTAACATTGTGCTTTTCCTTTTGGTATGTGTACCTTGGCCACCAGGGGGCAGCATAATACATACCTGACATATGCAGTAATAGCAAACCCATAAGCCTACATCAGATGTCTGTGGTTAGCTAACACTACTGTGGGTTGTTAAAAACTTAGTGTCGCAAAAATGGGCATATTTCCAAAAATTTTTACATAAAGTATGAATGGTTATCAGATAAGGACGACGGAAAGGACAGAATGACACAATCAATGACAATATTTAGTGTACAAAGAGGAGCAGACGTTCGGCCAACATGCTAACGCGGCTAACAGTCGTCGCGTCGGGTGGCTTCATTCTACATTTCTAGACTACTTTGCTTAACTTTTGCTCATGGTGGAGTGCCCACTAAATGACATAATCGCGTGACACGACTTGCTGTGCTGTATGAGAGTGAAACAGTAAAAACAAACTCAAGTTTGAATTTTTCTGACATTTTGGCTAGTTAGCATGTCAGCGAGCTGTAAGTGGAGACAAATTATTCCATAGACAAATAATAATTTGGCATTTATTACTGTTAACTAATAAATGGTCTGTGGTATAGTTACAGTTCAAACCATGAATAATTGAAGTTTTTTTTCCCTGTATCTTCATTTTTAGGGGGTTGTTAATTATTCACTATTCGCGGCAGGGCTCGGTCCTTATCCGCCGTGAGTAGCGCGGGTTTACTGTGCCTCTCATATTTCATTTCATTAATTGAGAGAGTCATAATCTCCTCATTTTTGTCTGAAAAGAATAATAATTTGAAGTTATTCCATCCCCATTATGTTCTCGCTAACTGAACCTCCATTGTCCTCGCATCTGATTGGGTGCTTTCACCCGCCGACTCCGCCGCCGCTGTCTGGCTTTGTACTCATGTCAATGACAACGCATTAATCCACTTTGTAGCACGACATCCTGACGCCATCTCTCTTCATCGTGACGACTTTATTCTGTACAAAAAAATTGTTTGACGGCTGGCTGTGAAAAACAAATAATCAGCTGTCAACCATCTTTGTTGTCTTTTGTGTTAGTTTTTAGCATCAGTCAATCACATCTCAAAAAGAATTGCATGGAACAAAAGACTGAGCTGATTCGCTTGCCTCCTGCAGGATTTGCATTGTTGTTGTTGAAAATAGCATCATTAGCATTAGCACTTGTAAGGGAACAGGAGCATTTGCGCAATTATTCAGTTCAAGCTGCTTTGATGCTTAAACAGGCTGCGGAAGGACTCAAAACTGACAGTTTTGTGCTAACCCTATAAAGAAAGGATGAGGATTGGTCAACCAACTGACAGTGCAAGCCTTGAACTTGCTAACTTTCTGTGAACTCCTCCAAGGTGGTTGTCTTCTTTACCAAGATGATGCTCATACCTCGTGTTACGAAACTTTGCTGAAGGGTAAGTGAGGTTAGCATTCACATTTGTATGACAAGGAAGGAATTTCTTTGACATTTTTTCTTCGTTATCAATGAGTCATGAAAATAAAACATGTTTTATAACAGATAAATTTGTTAGAGAAGTTCAAGTGGCTTTGCTGCAGGAATTGAAAAACAAATTATGGAGATTCAGCGAGAAGCATTTTGAAAGCTAAAAGCTTCTTGACATCTTTAGGTTATGTCTTCTTTAGCAAGATGATGCACGAAGGGTAAGTGGGGTTTAACATTCTCATTCACTTGGCAAGAAAGGACTTAAAAAATTATTTACATCCATTTTTTAAATGAATAATGGAAAAAGGAGCTGCAGAAGGAATCAAAACAGGGAGTTAAGACCATCTCTTAGCTACATTAAAAAAAATAATGGGGATTAGGTCACGGCCATTTTGAACACTAGACTTTATTATTTTCTATTACGGTGTAAAACAAATTTTAGTCATGTCTCATGTAAATGAATTACTGCTCACCCCCTGACCTCCAATGCTGAGTCATCGGGGAATTTTTGTTACTATGACGACCAGCAGTGGAGTCACGGCGAGGTGAATGGATACTAACCAGCCCAGAAGGTGAAGCGTTAATTGTATTTTCACTTACGGTGACAGCACTTCATCACCAAGCCAATTTCATTCTATCATCTGAAAGTCAATTTTCAAATAATATGCTCCCTGTAACGATCATGTAATATAGTTTTGCGCTATTAAGGATCATTCAGCCTTGGCCGAGGTCTGGTTTTGCATTCATGTGGCATTGCCGTTTGCCTTTTATTTTTTTTAACGCTCAACAAGCACAATGCCGCATCTTGGGCGCACCTCACAGCCGACATGAAAGCGGCACGTCGACCTTGGCGGCATAATTATTCTTAGATAATCCTTTGATAATCCCCGTGCTCCAAAACAGCGGGATCAATCGTACCTGCCAAGAAGAAGGAGAAGAAGAAGTTTGCTCATTATCTTTTAAGTAGTGCAGTCTGTGGGCTGCAAATAATGACTGAGTGTGTTGTCGTCAAGCAGAATGAAAGGCTTAGATGACATTGTGCGTGGAGACTTACCACAGGGATGTGCGCACTCCAGTAGAACCGTGTTTGGTGTCAGAAGTGGAGACTCATACTGATTGCACGCTGTAAACAAGTCTCTCGCACAGTCTTCGAGATGATTCTGTGATTTGGTGATGGCATCTATAACAATAATTAAGATTTTTGTAGAACTGTATTTGATGACAGAAGTGGGGCGTCAAAATGTACCAGATGCCGCAAGGTTCCATGCCTGCCCAGTTTTAATTGTCATCTTCGGTTTTGTGGAGACGTCTTTAATGACGATAGGCATTCCAGTAGCGCAGGCTGCAAATATGACTGAGGGGAATTAAATGCTTCGATGACATACTGTGTGGAGGATGGGAGCAATCCAGTAGAACCTATGTCTGGTACCAGAAGTGCAAGCTCAAAATGACAACAGGCTGTAAACAAGTTCATTTCGCAGTTATTAAAGATCATCTTTTATATGCAGCATATTTCATAGAAGGGTTTCTGTAGAATCCTATTTGGTGTCGGAGGTGGGAGCTCAAAATGTAGCAGATGTTGTCAATAAGTTTCCTGCATAGCATTAAAAACCTTATGTTCAACCAGTTCAGGGCGTACCCCCGCGACCCTTGTGAGGATTAAGCGGTTAAGAAAATGGATGAATGGATTATCTTATGTTATAGAGTGATGTGTTTTTAAGGATGATTACAAAACATTTTCATTGACCAAATATAATAAAAACGAAAGTGCTCTAAAATAAAGAAAAGAGAGAACTAATTGAATGAAACTACATTGTACATAAATCTTACACTCAACAAACACTCCATATATGAAAAAACTCAAACTAATTCTAAAACTAATACAACCAAATCAGACATTTAAAATTGAAATAAAATAAAATCCACACTCTAAATCTTAATTAAAATTAATTGCATATAAAAAGCACAAGTCAAAAGGAAACTAGAGAAAGAAATTGTGTGAATAAGGCCCAGCGGCTGAATGAAAAATTGTGGAATGGTGCTGATTGATGTGGAATTATATACAATGATCTAGAATGAGCTGATCAGTTTAAAGTTGGAATGGTTTGTATCGGTCAAATATAGAAATTAGAGGAGCAAAACTAGAATGTTTTAATTTTCGGCTTTTAGTTTGCAATTTTAAAAAGATTTTGCGGTCCGGATAAGCTGAACAGAATTGGCATGAGAAAAATGCCAGCACACTTGGAACATGTTGTTGTTGGAATGGTGAGAATCAGTTGAAAAATGTGGAGTAAAAAGTGTAAGGAATAATTTAAAATCCATAACTGTTATAACACTGGTTGGTATTCGTGCTAAGGCTTGTATTGTTCCAGGGTATGAGTGTTAGTGAGAGAGAGAAAAAAATCTTGGATATGCCGTTTTCCTCGTCCTCTGCCTGGAAGGTACCACATTTTTGTGTACCAAAACGCCTTTTCTCCCGCAGCAGGAAAGCCCAAACCGCAATTAGGCTTCTTAATAAAAGCATTTAAAGAAGATTACGCTGCAGGTCTGTCTGGGATCAGGAAAAAAAAGAGCTTACACACTCTCTCGCAGCTCCGGCTTACACATTCCAAAAGCCGGGAATTTTTCTTATCAAGTCTTTTGATGCTCACAGATTGCTTTCATGACTTTCTCCTGCTAATATTTGCAAGCATGACACACTCATTAAAAGCACGCTTCCCTCTCTCCGACCACTAGCTAATGCTTATTTATAAGCAGGAATGAGGACACGGACCTCCCCGCTGGATGCTGTCAGGATTAGAAGACAGAGGGACAGCTGAAAAGGACTTACAAGCTCCAGTGTTAAAAAAAAAAAAAAAAAAAAAACTTAAATATCCCATAAACTTTTCACTGGAAGCAAGGCGATTAATCCTCTCATTAGCTCTTGTGTATGGATTATTGTTCAATTACTTGCCATTTTCTGAAATATTGTTTGTCCGTGAGCGGGACACAGCTTGGAGATAAAACCCGTAATGGCGTGTCACGTTATTACAGGCAGATCCTTGACATTTTAACACGCAATCAAAACTCGGGATTCCGACCGGGCTGGAAAACGATATTCCCATTCATTACGCTTCCGACGGGAAGAATGCAGCAATGGTGATTAGCCGGCTCCGTTCATTCAAATTAGCATAGCAGATCTGCAGTCGTCGCCAGTCTGATGGATGATCATAAAGTAAGTAGGACGACTCCAAAGTCACCTCCGTCGAAAAACTTTGCCTGCTAAGTCGATCCATTAGCATCCCACGCACACCTGACGCTCTGGCACCACCCAGTCTGGCTGTCAATCACGGGAATTGCGTGTGATGAATTGAGAGAATCAATTAAGTGCGCAAGTTCATTAATGAATGAGCTGCTGGTGTTAATGAACGCAACAAGGAACCGCTTTACCCCTTTGTTAATTGTTGGTGGCAGAGATTCAGCAAGTTGTCAGCAAGTGTTGGGCGAGCTTCTTGGAAAATGTAGCGAGCTAAGCTACAAGCTATTAGACGTTAAATGTTTAATTACATTGAAGCTACGCACAAGAGAAATGTAGCCAGCTAAGCTACAATAAAAGGAAAACAGTAGTTGAACTACTGTAAAACAGATGTACACAGGGAGCATGGCAGTAGAACCATATTTGGAGCCATGTTTTAAATGATTGAATTCTGAATTGTGCTCGCTCCACAATGTTACTCTATTCAGTATTTGATTGTGAGATTCAGATTTGGTGCCCATCACGCCACCAGTAGCATGATAGCTTTTCCAATCATCCCTGCTCCAATTTTCATTGCCCTAATTTCCGGTTTATAGTAGACAAGAGTGACACCTGGTATGGTCTAACGGCTCTCCTCATCAGCTAAAAATAATCGTTGCTGCTTTTTTACAGTTGGGCAAAGTATGGCCCGTAGGCTAAATTTATCCCACTCCATTATTTAACTCGGCCTATCAAGTCTCATATCTGTTTTTCCCTAAATTTAAATGTATTTATTAATTTCTGTATTCATTGTCATGTCATTAAATATTTGGTCGAAATATAAACTAAACTAAATAAATGTTAGCACCTCAGTAAATGCATATTCGCAGTAACCTTGGCATCTTCTGAGCAAGGGATTGACATGCTTTTTCAACAAGAACAAGAGAGGCCACTATTATGCTGCCTAAACAGGCTGCTGTGGCACATGAAATGAACCTTAGCACATCAAAATGTGCATAGGTGAGCAGGGAACTGGCAGTATTGCTCATGTATCAGAAAAAATATATATAAAAAAAAAAGATTGATTGCCGCCTAAATGGGCTGCTGCAGCAAGTTAAGTAAATGTAAGTTAGCGCCCTCGATACATGTGTATAGCTACAACACAAGTACCTTCTCAGGTACTGCATCACCTTGCTCCTGTTTCTCAACAAGAACGAGTGGGGCCATCCAACTTTCTGCCTAAACGGGTTTCGGTAGCATGTGAAATAAAGAAAAGTTACCGTGTTGATACTTGCATATAGCTGCAACTTTGGTACCACGGTAATAAACAAACCAATGAGGACTCTGGGACGAAAGTACCAAGCATCTGTCCCGCAGCTGGCCCCCCCCCCCCCCCCCCCCCGTCCCGGGAAAACTTGCCACGTGACAGCAGGCGCGAGATGCCGCATGTCGAACACGCGTGTGACAACCTGGCAGCTTTGTTCCTCGCCCAGAGAGTCGTTTTCGCGCCGCAAACCACCTGCGGTGGTACGTTAGGAAAGCGGAGGCGGGTGTACGCTGGCTCTTTTGGGAAATCACCCGCCTCTCCTGCTGGGGGAAAGCTGACAGGAAAACATGAATAAGAAACAGGCTTCCTTCCTCGTTAACCGCTGTCGATAGCCCCTCAGCAAAGCTGTTCACCTTCCAGATGAGACGCTCGCTGCGTGGAGAAAAACAACAACAAAGGATGCGAGACGCCGCATTCAAAGTTGACGTCTACATTTTTATAACCTAAAAATGTCCCGTCGTTCATCAACATGAATACATTTGGTAACTTGTTTGCCGCCTAAATGGGCTGCTGTAGCAGAAGTTAATGCATCAATGACTGTAACGTTGCTACTTAGTTCAGGAGTGGACTGCTGTAGCACGGAAAATACTTTGTAAACTCAAGTGAGCATCTATTTAAGCATGTGGCTGACAATTGTTGGAACAGGACTGCCTAGATGGGGTGGTGTAATATGAAATAAACACAATATGTGTGCATGGCTGTCACTTTGGTGCTTTATGACGAGGGGGCTGACAATGTTGACCTGTCTGTATTTCTTAACAAGAATTACCAAGGTGACAAGTTGGCTGCCTTGACGGGCTGCTATAGTATGTGAAACAAACATAAGCTACTGCATCAGTATTGTCTGTGTATTGCTGTCACTTTGGTACCTCGTGAGCAGGGAGCTGACAATGTTGCTTGTCTTTCTCAAGAACAAACGAGGCGGCTAGCTTGCCGCCTCATCGGGCTGATGTAGCACATAAAATGAACAGAAGTTAGCGCCTTGATACATGCATATAACTAGAACAATGACGGTACCTTCTCGTGAGCACAACGGCATGCCCATTCTCAAGAAGCAACGGCATTGCCGCCTAAACTGGCTGCAGGATCATGTGTAAAAACCCGCGTTGCCTTCTCATCACAGGCTCTCACTTGCCGTGTGTAGAGCAGAGAGCTAGAGCGCAATGTTGCCATGGAGACAAGGATTGATGTCACACACCAAATAAATGGTGCCGAGTTGTAAATGGTTCTGATCACTTTGCGCAGACCCGTTGAGTGTTGCCTCCACTCACTCACAACACACACACATATTGTTTCCAGGCTACATAATGCAGACTCGGTGGAAACGGACAGCTAATCTGGGCTGAGAGGCCTGGCCTAATGATGGCTGTAATAGCTGCAACGGGTGCTACGGTACAGCTGTTCACCGATTGGCTACTGACAATAGTGGAGGACAATATGGTCTTGACACGTGTCTGTTGATGTTTGAAGGATGGCAAGGCCGTATTTGAAGTTAGTTTTGAAGTTTTTAAATGACAAAAAATTGTTTACAATTCCTATGCATTTCAGGTTAGTTTAGATTGATTTGACTGAATAGATAGATAGATAGATAGATAGATAAAAACAGTAAATCAGTTTTGATCGGTCATGAAATCATTGAAACATATCGTGCCCAATGTATCGAAAATCGCAAATCCTCAATGGATAGGAAGAGTCCGTGAATTGTCAGGAAAAAAGTGTAAGACTTCTGTTTTATACCATGCTGTGATTGGCCAGTCAGCATTCCAGGGGGTGTGGCTTAGTGAAAAGTCCAGCTTATTCCCACTGGTGACGTTCCCCTGAGAGTTTTAGTGCATCACTCCATTGTTTTCCCAACACACTTGGCTCTACTTCAATGTTGACGGAGCGAGTGTCAGCACGCCGAGCGTCACCACGAGGCAGCCGGCCAGACTTTTGTCGCTTTATGCTTGGACGCCACCAAGCGCTCGGCTTTCCAGAGCGGTCCGCAGGTGGCCGGACGCCGTGTGCCAAATGAATGCTAGTGCTAATCCGCGTCGCTGCGGGGTGTTGGCGCGTGACGTTTTTTTCAACATTTGTCGGCGCAGCGCTCGCAGCAAAGTGTCGACACAAGTGGCTAAAATGAGTTCCCTCCGGCGCCTGGATTTGAATTTTCTGCTTTTTATCACCAGCAACTGCTCACTTATAATCATTCCCCGGCCCCCTTGTTGCCGTGGCGACCGCTCACATACAGCATATTTGCCTTTTCCCACCGTCTTCAAAATGTCAACGGTGTTCATCATTCCCCCGCCAGTCGCCCTCCGGCACGTCGCTCAAAATGAAGATTAAAATTACCACAGTAGCGGCGGCTCGTGTGTTAATTGCAGGATTGGATTGCTGGCAGCACGGTGGACTAGTGATTAGCACGTCTGCCTCACTGTTTCAAGATCTGTGATTAAATCTTTTGTCAGGCCTCCTTGTGAGGAGCCGAATGTTCTGCCGGTATTTTCGTTTCCTCCCACATTTCAAAAACATTCCGTTTGGATGTATAATTTGACATATTTCTGGGTGAAAATAGCCATATTTCCCAGACAATAAATACAATATTTTTTGTCTACATGCGCCCTTGCAATCATCCGGCAACCAGTCCAGCATGTACACCTTGTTTCTCTTGCCCAGAGTCATCTAGGATAGGCTCATGCTCACCTGTGACCCTAATGATTACAAGCATTATACAGATAATGGGGTGATGAGCTATTATGTGGCTCACTGTCACCCTTATGACCACAGACTGGACTCTAGTTTCATTTCCCGCCCCCACGGGTTGCTGCCGATTTCATCACGTCGCCACGTTCGACGCCAGCTCGACCGCCATCCAGCCAGTCGCGTTCTTTGGGCAGTGATGGCAGCCATCCGAGAATCATCGGGAAGGACGTGTGACACGGTTTCATCAGCGTCGAGGACGTTTTCGCTCCTCCTCTGGCTGGCTGGCTGTAAACTATTTTGGGAGGCGCACTTGTAAAATAGGCTTGGAGTCTGCTAGATGGTTTGAAGTGGGGAAAACACACATACATGTACACGCACGTACGCACACAGCGCTCCAGGAGCCAAAGCTATTTGCCAGGTCTGCTAATTAAACAAATTAATTTGGCCGGGCATGTGTGATGAGGAAGCAGGCTACCCGAATGCAACCTGCTGCCTTCCTTTTTATACACACACATAAGCACACGCGAGCACACACGCAAACACTGTAATCAACTATAATGAACACCGAGAAACACCAAGAGTTGTCTTTTTAGTGTTTTTTTTTTTTTTTTTGCAAGAATGGGAGAAACTTGCTGAACCAGACACGCATAAGGCAGTTTATGAGCTTCTCAGACACGCACGCACATACGCTCACAAATTGTTATAAACTGTAGTAAACAGCAAGAGATGTCGTTTGAGTGTATTACTTGCAAGAAGGGGAGATATTGCATAGAGCTAAAGCACGGACCTGTCACTTGTCTTCTTTTGTGTATTCCTGCTACGGAGAGAAGAAATTGCATAGCGCAGACAAGCAATACCTTATCTAACAGCACATAAACACGTGCACACATTCTAATAAACAGTTGCAATTTTTTGTGTATTGCACGAAGCAGAGAAGTTGGATAGAGCAGATATGTGGATTGCAGTAAACAATGACTTCAGGTGAGCACCGAGTGTGTCTTTGGTACTTATGTATTTGTGGATTTGTACAGTGTGCCCAGCAACTTAAGCTTCAGATAGCATTTCTTTTCATCTTGACTGTTTGATGCTAAGCTAAGCTAACTTAATGACCGACTTAGAAGCTTTGTGTTTTTGAGATGAGTGCGGTCGATGGCTTTAGTTGTTGTAGCGGTTTAGCGTCAGGACGCAGTTCCTATGGATTTATCAGCTCTTCATCGCATTGTTTTTCTTTGCTTACATCCTCACTCGCTGGAGTTTCACGCCGTCACTAACCCCGTTCCCCTCATTCGACCGTCACCCTTTACCACGCCCGCTGACTTTCTAGAGCCCCATATCAGTCCCTCCTCTGTTTTTCTCTTTCTTAGTTCCCCCCAACCTGACAGTCCCCCGGGGCAAATCCCCCCTGGTGGCCCGCGAGGGCGACACAGTGGAGCTGGAGTGCCTTGTTTCAGGGAAGCCCAAGCCCATCATCCTGTGGTCGCGGGCCGACAAGGAGGCGCCCATGCCGGACGGCAACATGCAGACGGAGAGCTACGACGGAGCGCTGCGCGTCGTCAACGTGACGCGGGAGATGACCGGATCGTACCGATGCCAGACCAGCCAGTACAACGGATTCAATGTCAAGCCCCGCGAGGCCGTGGTGGAGCTCATTGTCCAATGTGAGTGCATTATTGCCTGTTCAGTGTCCATGTTGGGCGTAATTGACCTCTGCTGTGTGCAGATTGATTTTCACCTGTTAAACTGCCTTTCAAATGCAGTCCACTGGCTATTGTGAGCCGACAGGTTTGATTCAGAATCCTAATCAGGCTTACTGGGCTAGAAATTAGAAAAAATAACTTACATGCTATCGTTGTTGGCTGTATTATGAAACAGGTGTTGAACCGATACCCTAGAGTCAGTGTCAACCCCTGCACTCATTGGTCGAGCGGATTTGTCATCAGCCATAAATGACAAAAACATACCCATTTGCTAACATTAGTATCACAATTGTTTACTGCTATGCAAAAGAGCCAAGCTCAACCATATGAGTGACGGAAACCACTGCTGCTCTTTGCTCATTGGTTGCTAATTTAGCTAGAAATCAAAAAAATAAAAATAAACACACATGCTAACGTTGGCCGATCTGGTTGTGTACGATAGCCAAAAGCCACATTATCAATCTATGTAAACACGCTGAGCCAATAACATTCGGATGCTAGAAATGACAAAAATAAAGACACATGCTAACGTTAGCGTAGTTGAGTCCTAGGCTACTTAAAACTTGCCCAGCCATACCTAACCATGAAGGTGACGTAGGCTTAACCACTCATTGGTCCAGCATAGAAATTACAAACTGTAGGCTACATGATAACATGCACACTAATCTTAGCAGACCCTATTGTTTACACCACAAGTGTGTCGGCACTAGTGCAGTTTCCATCCACCCTTTTTTATTCAAATTTTCAAGAATCGCTAGAAATTTGAAAATGGGCCCAAAATTTGCACAAAAAAAAGTTGTTACGGTTGGAGGGGGTGGATTTTGAAGCGTCTCGAAAAAAGGAAAATGCTAATTTTGGCTGTGGAAACATGTTTTGTGAATAAACGCTGAAAAGACCGGATACACGTCACACATTTTGACTGGATATTACGTCACACGTACATTTGTAGTCACAAAGCAATGTCGGACGACGAAACAGAAGTCTTTTTAGAATTAATTAAAGAAGCAAATATTAATGCTATTTTTAGATGGAAAACCTCAAAGAAACGCTACGGTTTATCAAGAATTACAATAGCAAACTCATACGATATTGCACGGCTTAGTCGCTTCCTGTTCTTCTTCTTCTTATACCGCCACCTACAGCAGCGAAGTCCCCTCTCAATATTTGTAAAGGAAGAACAGATGGAAAAGTCAGTCGCACATCCATTTTGCACATTTTCACAAAATTCGCTTAAAAATTTTGAAACATTTGGATGGAAACCTGACTACCGTAGCTTTATGCAAACCTTCTTAAAAAGGTAACATCCAATGACTTACTAACTTCAAATTAGCATGCAGCTAATTTATTCCACTCCAGTTCTCATTAGCTATTCATGTATGGAGATTTGAATGAAATATTTTCTAAAGATGAACGTCCGGGGATTCAAATCAGCATCACTCATTTTGGTGACGGGTGGGGGAAAAAAAAAAATAGAGCAGGAGGTGACGATGGGGAGGAAATGAAAGGTTGACGTTTCGCGTTAGCGTCCAAAATAGAAGAATAAGTGTACACAATTAACAAAGCATGATTGTTTTAGTGCTGAGCCACACTTTTGTATTATTGTCAGTTTATATGGAGATGATTTTTATAACTGGAACTATTAGCGTTCCAGTAGAAGTGTGTATTATTGAAAATGTCTTTCTTTTAAGCCTAATTAGTCATTTTTGAGTGTTTCATTTTCACCATTTTCACACACCATGTTCACATTTACTGTAACCGGAAAAGCTCTCCGACTACACCAGGCTCATTCTGGAGCTTTAACATGCAATAATGAAACGAAGGTTCATTGTCTTCGTTTTACTATGGCGTTCACGTTCCATCTAGTCACGGTAAGAGAATTAATTAGGCTTTGACAGGCTTTGAAAAAGGCAGTGTGGATGTTGTTTCTTTTATGATCGCGCAGTCGTGACAGCGCATATTAAAGGTCAGCATACAGCACAAACTTTAACAAAAAAGGGCAAAGATTTGGACTCTTAAGAGAGATGTAAAATCTCATGAATTCCTCATCTTAAAGTGTCAAATGAGTTTGTGCTAGCGAAGCCCATCATGTAAAATGTTAAGCAGCCGAGTCGTAAGAAAAAATATGTGAAGTTTAGCGTGGTGATTTGCCGAGCAGCGGGAAGCTGAGCAGAATTACAGCATGCATAGCATTTGTCTGACGGCGCCATAATTAGAGCGAAGGAAACGGCTAAATAACAACTCGGAGCCCGCAAGCGTCTTGCACAACACTTCCTCGGCTTTTATGATGTTGTTTTCTCCCCGCGTTATTGCCATCACGCGGCTACGGAGTGCTCCACAAATGAAAATTTGACTCAGTAATGTCGACTAGTACAACATAGAGAGTTTGTTGACACTGAAATCTTTGCTCAACATTGTAATAGGCTGCCACGTGTATGCCAAATCAACAGGTGGCGCTACAACCTGTCAGTATGAAGCCATTTTAAGGTTAGGGTTAGTATCCAAAAGATCACTCACTGATGCAAAAGGTGAATAAATGGAAGGTGCATCACGAATAAAAAGTTATTTCTGTGTTGTGAAGTAACAAAAAGGCGATCATTTGTGGGATTTCCTTAAGCTTCAATTGATTATTTTGCATTGAACTCAAGTGCGGCGCTGCGCTTTCATCCGCTGACCTTCTTCAAAGCGCCGCACCTAATGAACAGCGTTATTAATCAATCATCCCGCCATCTGCAGCCCATCCTTAATGGCCGCCATCAAAGCGAGACGGAGCTGACGCGCGGCTCGCTTTGAACGTGAAACGAAGACGAGGAAATTTGCTTTATCTCCTCAATCCAGCCCTGCTTCTGTACTCCCCCTCCCCACATAACTAACTCCACTTCTTTTTCTTCTTCTTCTTCTTCTTCTTCTTCTTCTTCTTCTGGGCGTGTAAACGCATGCCAATCCCTTCGCTCGCGATCGTTTTCCAAGCGCAAGTTAATCAAGTCGTCGAGGTACGGTCCCTGAAAGAGCATTAGCGACGCGAGCGAGAGTCAACAGCTTTGATATGTAAAAAAAAGATTTTTTTAAAGCTGCATCCATCTTGTGTGGACAGCTAGAGGCCTTACAAAAAATAAAATAAAAAGACGTCCGCCGTTAGCTAATAGAATTGCAAAAATCCCGAGCTGTGACGCCCCTAATGTTCTTAGGCAAACCGGCTTGGCACGGTCCACGGGAAGAAGAAGACGAAGAAGACCGAGCTATCGAGTGTTCTCCTGTCCTAGATACCGACGCTCCACTTCAGCCCAGATGCAAGGGAATTCTCTTTATCCCGGCCTTCCTTCTGTTCGCCGTCACAGCGGGAGTGAGCGGCCTCGCCGTCTGTCGCAAAAAAAGCCTTCCGAAAACAATATTCAAACAACACCTGAGCAAATACCACAGTAAAGCGTTAACTTACTTGCTAAGTAGAGCAGCAGCACTTGCAAAAGTCTCTCAGATTAATTAAAGAAATTTAATTCCTGGCCCTTTTCCGTCTTTATATTTGGTATAAGTGAGAAATCAATCTTAAGTTGATGCGGAAACGACAATTAGACTTCAAGTTGAACCATATTTTGTGATAGATGTAGGGCCTCAAAATGTTGAGCTAGTTTCTTTGACAGTTTTTGATATGATTGATTGCCATTGTGTGTCATGTCAGTGCTTCTCACGAGAAATTAGTTCAGCGAGCATACCATAATTAACTGCGCGCTTTGCTTTGTCTTTGTAATTAGCTACTGTACATCTGCATGACGAAGACCGGCTGTAATTGATTCCTATGGGAGCGATTAGCCTTTACCATATTAGCATCAGACTAATACTGCGTTTGCCTATTAAGACGATCATCTCCGCTTAGGAAAAGTCCTCATACAACCATGCTAATAAATGAGTTCGCTTAAACTGATCCCCAAGTTTAAAACCCTGTTAAACCCGTTTTAGCACTGAAAAAGGAAGCCCTTCATTAGATTGTACTGCAGTACCTAATGTTGTGCCAACAAACCTCCGCTTTTGGAATGTTTGTCCAAGCACGCCCAAGGAGGACATACAGTTTGTGCACACGCACACAGTGTGTAGCTCAGAGTTGCACGCTAAGCGACACATACACAATATCACCACCTCACAAATATTGTTCACTAACCAGTCTAAATCTACGATAGTGAGCACTTCTCCTTTGCCGAGATAATCCATCCCACCTCACAGGTGTGCCAGATCAAGATGCTTGATTTGACACCATGATTAGTGTAAAAGGCCACAAAGTATATTCAAAGACTTTTCTAATAGCTTTCTTTGATCCTCGAATCCATTTTTCTCCTGTAAAATACAACTGGTGAACAAAACAATCAAAACTGACTCCTTTTTACAGACATCTATCTTATATTCTTCTCAGAAAAAAAAAATTCTCAAAACTTCTCGCTTACAGGTTAGTTCTGCCCACGAGCATTTACCAAGCGTTTATTTGCATGGCCCCGTGGAAGTATCTTGAGCAGGGTATTTTGCCCTGAGATGTTACGCCAAAGGCATCCAACTAATAAGGTATTTGAATTTGCAAAGTATGCAAATTACTTTAGATTTCTCCAGCAAGCGTCAAACTAGTAAAACTGAAAGTAATAGCAGACCTATAGTCCATGAGAGCAGAGGTTATAGGCTGCCACAGATAGTCAATAAAACTATTAACTGAGGTTTTTTTTTTTTTGTAGCTTTAAAAAGTTTATGCTTTAACATTGACATCCCTAATATTGTTGTATGGTTGTTACACAGTGATTTAAGTTTAATTTTTCAATCACACCAGAACTAATGGCGAGATACTGGCAAACCCCGCCCACTGCGCAACAGTTCAGTCGGGTTTGGCCATGTCGCTTGGTGCGCAGCGAGCCAAAGAAGCACAAAATGACCAAATGTTCTCCCGTGTCGACTTGTCCTTTGATGCACTCACCTGAGAGGAAAATAAGAGCGATTCCCTCCTCAAGTTTATGTGGAATCACTTGA
The DNA here is from genome assembly GCF_051991245.1 of Festucalex cinctus. Lineage (NCBI taxonomy): Eukaryota > Metazoa > Chordata > Actinopteri > Syngnathiformes > Syngnathidae > Festucalex > Festucalex cinctus. The sequence continues at coordinate 11,093,400 of NC_135431.1, forward strand.
GTGTGTTTCAGGCACACGCCTCCTTCTGGTAGATGAAAAAGAACTGTGGGGAAACTGTTATTTTGAGCGTATTTGTTGTCTTAGGTGGTCACTAAAAATGATAACTTTCGTTTATGTTCTGGAGTTGGATCCCAAAAGCGCAGACACAAATAAGATTTTAACTATTTATTCACATAACTTGACGAGGCGAGAAACAAGGAGAGTTGTACGGAGGAACAGTGGTAACAGAAACACAAACACACATGTTTCTCAGACGGCTACGACAGACAGTGAATCTGATTGGTGTGACTAAGTAAAGGATTAAAGATTAACATCACAAAGCTCCTGACATCACATAGCTGTCACATTACTTAAAACCAGTTGAAACTAGATGCTGTTGCATCAATTCCAAACAGACACTTGACCTGACGGTCATGAACCCAAACTTAACAAGTCATGAACTCAAACTTAACCCTGGCGTGACCCAGATATGAAACTGAACCAACCATATTTGGTGTCAGAAAAGTAGGAGTTCAAATGGTTGTGAATGAGTTCCCGCTATTAAATACGTTCTTCAATAACATGGATCGGATGTCTAACAAATTTGATTAGGATTCCACTAGACCCATACATTACATGGAGTTGGCATCTTCAACGATAATTCGTGTTCCAGCGGAACCGTGTTTGGCTCAGCAAATGAGTTACACAGTGTCGAAAACGGTGTTACGTTATGTGTAGATGCCATCTTTAACGACGATTAGCATTCCAGTGGAACCGTAGTTGCCGAGAGAAGTGGGGAATCAAAATGAGAGAGAAGCTGCGTCCTTTTGTGAAGTCAGCTGTGCTTGCGTAAGAGGAGCCTTGGACCTTCGTCGTCATCGTGGGGCCTTCTGTGGCAAAGCAAAACGCACTTACTACAATTTGCTTTGGTGCCACTCAGCTGTGAGGATATGACTCACCGCCAGAACCTCCATAATAATAATCATGATGACGATGATGATGATGATGAAATCCATGGTTGTGTTGTGCAGTACCTGACAGTTATTGTTCATTACTGACAATGGGAGCTCAAAAATTAAGGTATGTCGGCTCCCTTGTCTTCAACAGTGAGTAGAATTCCAGAAGAAATAATAATTCAAAGCAAAGCAAATGTCTGTATTATTATTATTATTATTATTATTATTATTATTATTATTATTATTATTATTATTATCATTATTATTATTATTATTATTATTATTATTGATGACAATATTGTGTGATAGAATTAGGAGTTCAAAGACGGCATTTTTAACGTCGATTAGTGTTCCAGTGTTTTTTTTATCATTATTATTATTATTATTATTATTATTATTATTATTATTACTGACAATGAGTGATATTTGATGACTGAAGTAGGGGCTCAAAATTTACAGTATGTCAAGACTAGATAATTAGATAATTTCTTTTCTTAACTCATTCACTCCCAATCATTTTCACAGAAGCATTCCCCTTCGCTCCCGGCTGTTTCACTGGATTTGGACTGATTTTGCAAGGCCCACAGAATATTGTGTTCTATTGCTATAAAAACGTGGAACCTACCAAAAGAAAGATTAGAGTCTCTTCTTTCATCAGGGGAAAAAAGTATATTTCTGTTTCCGTTTTGCAGTAATTAGCATTAGAATATAGCTCATTATTCACAAATCTGTTTAAAACTGTGGAGAAAACAGCTTGTTGCAACGTGGCCCTGGTTTATCTCTATTTTCTCGCCACCTGCTGGCCGTTTTTGTAATAACTAGCACTGCTTCAACCGTTCTCTTCAGTTCGGAGGCTGCATCAAAGCCTTCTGTATGCTCTAGTATTAAAACAAAAAAAACAACAAGAAAAAACATATAAATACGTCTTTTGGACACTGGTAATATTTAAAATAGAACGTATTTATACGTTTTTGGCAGTTAAATGATGATTTATTATTACTGACAGTGAACCATTTGTTAACAGAAGGTTAGTGACAATGAACAAGGGCGGAGCTATGTGGGAGCCAATGATTACATTGATACCGTCTCAAGCCACCCACATGTTAGGGGAAGATTTTTGATAAACAGGATTCTGTGGTGTAGATAATTAGTTCTGTCTTACTGTCGGTCGTATGCAAAATGGCGTCGGCCATCTGTGATAATTGATCACTCTGATTGGCCGTTTTCTTGTGAATTAGTGCAAGCGACATAAGCGGCAAAAGCAAATTAAGCAGTACAAAGTTTCTGGCTCCGCCCCTGACAATAAAGCCATATTGTCAGATAGCTTTCAAAAGGCACTACAACTTTTTTTATGTAACATGTATTCAGGATGATATGTTTTAAATGTGAATTAGGATGTCATTCATGCACTCGTGAGTGCAAGTGAGGAAGGCACAGTAATTACATTGTAATACTAATAGCGTGTTCCTTACAGTTTCAATCAGCTATAATCAGCCATGTGTGCCTTCTTATTTTGAACCTGACATCCCTGTGACGGGAAATATGCAAATTGCAGGCAATTACGAGGCGGCAGAAGCTTCCGTCTTTTTCCGAAGCCCGTCAGTAATGTTTGTCATAAGACAGGAAATAATTTAGAAGCGTGTGGATGAAGTTTATGCATTTAATTAATATAATTACATTTTCTGTGCCCCGCACCACACATTTCATTGTAGCAAAATGTTTTCTCATTGTCATTGGCTGTCAGCAGTATTCCCATAAAAATGCCCAAATACAAGCAGGTGTGTGTTAATAGTCAGTTGACCATTTACTGGCCACATATATACAGTATATAGATATTTGTTTTGTCATGTATGACTTGATTCTGAATTCTATTTTTTGTGAATTAAGTATTTGCAGACAACACCCATGAGTTTAGCTGGAAAAAATATTTTAAAATTCTTTCTTTATTCATTTTTAAGTAACATTTTCAACAATTAAATGCAATTAACAATTAAATCAGTGCTAAAACAATGGGTATTTTTTTTCACTCACTATGTAAGTAATCGTATATAATCATACAATATCTTTATATTCATAGTCAATTAGTAGTTTAAATAATAATGCATTTTTAAACAAATGCTAAAAATACTAAAATTATTTTTTTTAAATTTCACAAAACATTTTCAGCACTCAATCATATTTTAAGTTTCAATAAATAACATGATTTTTAATAAAATTGTTTGGTTTTTTTCCCAGTTAGCATTTTCAGCATAACAGTATTCAATATAATGTATATTAATATTTAAAAAAAAGTTAAACAATTTTACATGGTTAAAAGTTTTCTGTGAGCATTTTCTGTGATTATTCGAATTTTTTTTCCAAATTATTATTATTTTTTTTTGCAATGTAATGCAGTTTAACTTGAAATAAATGGTCAAATATTATTTTCATTATATTTTTTAGAATTGGTGTTTTTAGCAATATGCTATGCACTGTTATAGCATGTATCGCTCATAAACTATACATAGATAAATTTCTTACCTGAAAGATCCACTAATGAAGTACACTATTCATCAAGTATGATTGCTTTACTAATGATCCATATTGCCCAAATGATCCATATTGGGTTACTATGATGAGATGAACTTATTCATTTTGGAGACGAATTCTGTAGAAAATTTCTGTAAAATGACATTTTTGTCATATAGAGGTGACTTGTGTTTATATGGCGGTCTCCTTTCTCCTTTCTCAAACAGACCCCCCAACGGTAGAACCGGTCCACATGGAGCTGCGCCAGGGCCTGGGCCGGCCTGTGGTGATGACGTGCCGGGTGTTGCGGGCGCACCCGTCGCGCGTGCTGCGTTTCGAGTGGCTGCTTTCCAACCGGCTGCTGCACGCCGGCCCTTTCGACACGCAGCGGGACGACACCGAGTACACCATCCGCAGCCTGAACCGCGACGGCTGGGGCGAGTACACCTGCAAAGTTATCAATGAGGCTGGCGCCGGAAAGTGCACCTTCCACGTCACAGGTGAGCCAAAGGTTTTACTCCCATAAAAAATATCACGTTTGGTGCTATATGTCATAAAGTGTCCAATATGTTCTTCTAAACATTTTTTTACATGTTGTGACTTTGTTCTTGTGACATTAAACTTCATTGTATTAACTCGTTTACTCCCAAAAACGGATAAATATGTTCTATTTTAAATATTACCATGCTCCCAAAGATGTATTTATACGTTTTGGCTTTGATGCAGCCTCTGAACTGAAGAGAATGCTTGAAACAATGGTAGTTATTAAAAAAACGGCCAGCAGATGGCAGTAGAGTATACGAGATGAAAAACCTTTTTTCCCCACTATTTTAAACAGATTTGTGAATAATGATGAAACTTAGCCATATTCTTATGGTAATTGGTGCAAAATGGAAACAGATAGGTATGTGCCTTTTTTTTCCTGATGAAAAAGGAGACTCCAATCTTTCTTTTGACACGTTCCATGTTTTTATAGCAATAGGACACAATATTCTATGGGCCTTAGAAAATCAGTCAAAATCCAGTAAAACAGCAAAAATGTCCTGGGAGTGAGTGAGTTAAAATATATATATTTTTTAAATTTGGTTCTTGTAAAGTTGCCTCTCCACCCAATTCTCATAAAATTACAATTTCAGTTTTCTAATTACATTCATACATTTTAAAACCATCTATGTTGCTATTAGCCTCATTCTAGCAACTGATAAGCAAGTTCGCAAGCTCCCTTTTGTTTGTTGCTAGCACGGCCAAATATTCCCATTATTACTACTGGGCGTCCGCTGAAATAAACCATGTACGTACGCATCTGCACTACCCACATAGATACAGTATGTCACCGTCACATATACGGAATGTCAGAGCCATCCAAACATTCCTCTCTGACAACAATATGCTATGAAACGTTTTGAATTGTATGGGAAAATTCTGATGTGGCCTTCATTTTCATAGTCTAAATTGCTAAGATAAATAAATAAATAAATAAATAAATAACTATTCTGGCAAAGCTACAACTTTATCCCAATAATTATGTCCATATATTTCCATTAAATTTTCTACTTTTTCCTTGTATTTTCACCTTTTCTACATTTTTTTTTAATATTTACTAAATCGAAACAATAATAGTAATGATAATAGAAACAAACACAATGAAAGTAACCCCCTCAATTGGAAAGTCTATCAATCAGACTTGACTTCTCTTAACAAGAACAACATTTGCGAGTGTATAAGTCCATCTCTTCAACCTGCTCCCGGTCCATGCTTGTAATTATCGTGTTGGCTGAGAATATTTTATGGACAGCCCAAATTGTCCTGTCGCGTACAAAACGCTCCTCCACCGCCGCCGTCTCGACCGGAGATTGACAATTCAATTGAAAGAAGCGCCAAGGAAAGGGAAAGGAAAATTCCGTCTGAATAGGAGGTGTCGCTCATGTCTGTGCGATTGCTGTCTGCTGCAGATTTTTTTTTCCTTTGCCTCAAGAACTGTAAGTGTCCATCGACTTGGCGACGGCCGATGCCATCGAATTAATTTAGAGAGCGTCTTCTATTAGTGTCACAAATGACTGGAGTAAAGTAATGAACATAACCATTCGATACGTTTTTAAGTCCATATTGTTTGATGTACGTTTTTTTTTTTAAATCAATGAATGTCCAGTCAATATACAGACGTGTCCCTTCTTATATCACATCTTGACAGTATAGTACTGTATATAGAAAAACATCTTTTAAAAAGTACCCCAAATCAGATCTTCCTGTTCACCATTTGATATTTCTGTGGCAACCTGTATAAGAAACAGAATCGCTTTTAGACAAAATATGATGTAAAAGACAGAAAAAAGCCCGGCTTTTACAGCGTGAAAGGGGCTTTATCTACCTCTGAAAGGATAAAATTACAGGATATTCTCACATTTGGTTGACATTTATGCAGAACAGCGACATGGAAAAAGGCAAAAAAAAAAAAGAAAAAAAAAAAGAGGGCCGTCTTGACAGGCAGTTTAAAAGTTGGTTTTGGTGTTAAGAAAATGGATGGATAATCACAAATTTTCAATAAAAAGAGTTTTATCACAGAAAAGTCATAACTATACAAAAAAAAAGGTTATAATTTTCTGAATATTTTAGCTTTTTGGGGGAGAAATAAAGTTGGAATTTTACAGGATTAAAATTATTTCCTTTACAAGAAGAATGGGTAACTTTTTTCATGAAAAAGTCATAACAAATGCAATTTCTGAGGAAAAACAACATAGCTTATGAGAATATCAAAATTTAAAGTAAAAAAAATAACGAGCCTAGAAGACAAAAAAATCACTATATAAAGGAATAATAAAACTTTTTTTCATGCAAAAATGTCTCACATTTTTTATAGAAATAATTGTAATTTAAAGAGAAAATAGTCTAAATTTGAAGGTAAAATTGTAAGTTTATGAAAATAAAGTCAATAATTTGAAGTAAAAGTAATCATTTACGGGACTTAATTTTTTTGTGTCCTTTTAAAATTGTGCCTTTATTTTAATAAAAACACAAATTTAATTTATATTACTGTAAGAAAGTTGTCTTTTTCTTCATGAAAAAGGTCTTGAGGTTTTGAGAAAAAAAATTAATATGAGAAGTTTGAGAACAAAAATAAAGGATTATGAGGGAAAAAGTCAAACTTTCTGAGAAAAAGTCCTACCAGTAATTTTATTTATGCAAGAATTAAGTCACGAAAAAAAAAAAGTTTATATTACACGGGGTTGATCCACACGTCAACATCTTTTTTTCATCTAGTATTGTTAGGATCCGGCGAGACAAATATTTCATAAACGACCTCCTCATCTCACACTCGTCTGTCAGCCACAAGAACAATGTTGATCCCGCATTGCGGCGACCGCGATAAAAATCTTCTAAGGAAAAAGAGCTGGAGTTAAGGGAACGTGTCACGGCACCTTTCACGGATGACATCAGGGGACTCTAAGCTGGATTTTTTATTTTTTATTTTTTTCCCCGACTGAGAGAGCCTTCCCGTTGGCCCTCCCTTACCTTTGGCAAGCGGCGAGTCCAGATGGCGGGAATGTGGAACGCTGGGCGAGAGAGCGAGGGAGGGAAGGAGGGATGGAGGATGAAAGCGAAGGAGGGTGAGCGACAGAAGGCGGAAAACACAATTGGCTGCAGGGGACGGGACGCCTCGGATATACCTGCTTCACCCCCATTTGTGTCACACGCAAATGGGAGGCTTTACAATTAGAAACGCCGCTAAACGGGTATGGATGGAAGAAACTGGAAGCACTAGACAGACGGTCGACCCGGCAAATTTCCCTCCCCAGCGGTAGTAACAAGGCTTTTTCATACAGCATGTAAAAGCCAGACTTTTGCACCTTTTTCTGTATCGCTGCTCTGCATGAACAACATAGACAGGGGGGAAAAAGAAAACTTTGCAATTTTTGGTTTTCAGAGGTAGTCACAAGCCCCTTTCACATTCCTGTAAAATCTGAAATTTTACCAACGTTCATCCCATGTTGCTGCTCTACATGAATGGCACATAATGGTGGGTTGACCTGGCAAATTTTCACCTTCAGCGGTAGTAACAAGCCACTTTCTCACTGTCCTGTAAAAAAATCACATTTTACTAACTCCCTCCCCAAACCCCCATTGTTGATTTTCTCGAAGGTGGCACTAAGTTGATGCAGAAATGTTCCGCCTTCAGAGGTAGTAACAAGCCAATTTCACACTGTCAGTAAAAGTTGGCATTTTCCAACTTTCATCCGTGTTGCTCTTCTGTATGAATAGTCCCGACATGGAAAAGTGGGAGAAATCAAACCGTCAATTTTCCACCTTCAGAGGTAGTAACAAGCCAATTTCACACTGTCAGTAAAAGCTGGAATTTTACCATGTTTTCATCTCTTTCTGTATAAACAGTTATCAACATGATTGTTTTTTTTAAAAGCAAAAAAATTATATATTTTTTTTCTTCAGCAGTATTAACAAGGCCCGATGAAATTTTGCCGTCTTTTACTGCGTCACATTTCTCTATGATCGGCAGTTAGATGTAGTGGATCCAGTAATTTTCCTCCCTCAAGATGTCCCACTGGTGGCAAAAAATGTAAGAGTAATCTTAAAAAAAAACAACAACAAAAAAATCTATGCTGGTACTCCAAATGGTTCAAGAACAGCTTCAAACTTACTTTGGGTCCACCTTTTTTAGGCGATTTCAGCGTGGGGGTGCTGGAGCCTATCCCAGCTGGCTTCAGGCAGTAGGTGGGGTACACCCTGAACCGGTTGCCAGCCAATCGCAGAATTTGTGATTATATTTTTGTAAAATATTTTTTTTGTATTTTTTTTTTGTAAAATCAAAACTTTAATAATGTCAATATTCTGACATTTCCATCCATCCATTAACTGAACCGCTCATCCTTATGAGGGTTGCAGACGTGATGGAGCTATATCCAAGCTGTCTTCGGGCAGTGGGCTGGGTAATTTTGACATTTTATTCTTGAAAATTGAAACCTCATGTTTTATTTTATTTTAATTTCTTCATTCCCAGGAAAATGTAACTTTTTTGTTTTATACAGGTATACTCTTTTCTGACTTTTTTTTTTCCCCCAGAATTTTGCTACTTACTTAAATTACAACTTCTTTCTCATAAAAATGCAGTCTATATTTCCGTAAAAATGTCACTTATTTTCTTCTAACATTACAGCTTCTTGGAATAGAGATCATTGTGGCGCATCTTTTCTCTATCAACTTAGCAACATTTACCTCTCTTTTATTACCAAATGAACAAATACAAGGAATTAGAGTGAAAAAAAAGCAGGAGGATAACGCCGGGGCTTTGTTCTGCGCTGCTTTTTACGAGTCACCTCGTGAAATTAATCCTTCATAATAACGCGCTTGTATGCTTGCGGGTTTTTATTGTTGTCGTTAAAAAAAAAAAAAAAAAAAAAAAAAAAAGGTGACGCAGGATTCATCTTGTAAAACACAGCCACATAGTCTTTTAATTCAAACTCACAGGTACTTTGTTTTAATTCCATCTGTCTCGACGGGAAAACTTGAACTTGATCTCCACATCAAAGGTGCAATATGTCTCTTTTCAGCTGGAAGGTTCTAACATACAAGTCATCATTTTTGTCGTTTCGCTGCAATTCTTCATGTATCTTAGATGAATGGTGTCGGAAGTTACTCGGCATTATCATATACCCTCATTCTGTCATTTGTTGGCTTCTTCAAAAAGCAGTAAAACTCTTAGCGGAACTCCAGAGATGCTTCTCAGTCCTCCCCCTTATGAATACGAGTTGCCTTTAAAGATGCAATGGGGATCAGCATATTTAATACACGCCTTGAAATAGCACCCACAAAAAAAGTTTGTGTCTTTTGCTCCAGGGCTCCCCCTATAGTCGTGCAGTGTAATATCAGTATAAACTGAGAGAGCTTAGAGCAAATGCTAAGATAAAGAATGTCTAATCATTGCTAAAACTGAATAGAATTGGCTTTTTAGAGTCATCTCTCACTATATCATGGTTCACTTTTTGTGGTGTCACTGCGTCACAGATTTCTCACCGTATTGATATTGCGGATTATACTCAATATTGCGCAATTTATTTTTTTACTGCAGACTCACATAGCAATGAACGCAAGCCAGGAGGACTACGTGTCTAATAGACAGAGAATGTGGGAAGTTAAACAACTGCACACAATAAAGCAAACATCATTAGCTAATTGAATGTTGCCTGCTACCACTAGGTTTGAATGAAACCTAGTGATGCGGTGCGTTCTCCGTGCGGCGGCCGTATGGATGCTGCAAGGATAGAACGCATTCAAGTCTACGTGTCAATTCACACCAGCTTCGGTGTGGTGCGTCTGCGGTGCGGAACGACTGCGGCGATGCGGAAGGTTTCCGCAAACGTTCTATTTCTTCCGGACGCCGCATGTGTATTTTCATGAAGCTGAAGAAATGACACGAGCCGGACAGGAAATCGAGCGTCTCGCGTTAAGGTAAATCCGGTATATTTCAAAATAAAACAGTTTGCGAACTCGTTCTTTGGGAAGGGAAGCTAGCTAGCATCATCAGTCGGACATTTAAGACAAAAAATGAGCTCAGAATAAATTAAACACAACAAAATGACACTATTTAAAAACAAAACGTACTTACCCATGGAGAACAGCCATGGTAGAAGTCCCAGAAATAATGTCCAAAAAACATATCGATGTGACAACAGGCAAGCGTGGCAATTGTTTACAAATAGGACTCTATATACACGGTTGTTATTGGGTGAACTCAACTCACCAGCGTGAACCCCACATGATCTCGTGGTCTGTCGGGAGTAGATTTCCGGACACGCACGCGGTGTGAATTGCAGTCCTTGCGGCGTCCGTACGGCCGCCGTACGGAAAACGCACCGCGTCTGTTCCACACTCAGTGTGAATTGGGCGTAAGTCTGTTTCAACAGACACACACACACAAAAAAAGGTCTCAGGGATACATGCCTGAAATTAAACAAAATTCCGAATAGAGAATGTGCCCAAATGAGCCCCAGTCGGAGTAGCTATCCAAGACAGATGGGCGATGCTGTATTGCCAAACCTTTTTGCCTATTCTCTCTAATGCGTGACGTCAAAGTGTGATGATAATTTTGAGGGGAAATTAGAGAATACAACAGCGCATTTGTCACTGCTTGCGGCCTTAATTATTTTCATTTTTCAAACGTGGCCGTTGCACTCCTTTGAAGATATTTCATTGACAATATTTAGGACTCACGCACGCCGTCATTACTCTCCTTCTGTTATCTTTTTGGGAAGTTTTGATAGGAAGAGAAACTAGAGAGCAGCCTGGCTTTTACACCAGTCTAGCGGGAAACCATCTGCAGCCGCATTCAATCAATAAGCGCGATCAGCAATTTGTAAGCGTCTTAGCTTCGGGTTCACACGAGGTGTCGAGGAAGCGCCGAGTGGAAGTGACTCAGCTTGACTCGATCTGGACTCCATGTGCAATTAGCGCTTCAATTTTTCTTTTCAGTGCTGGCAGTGGCGCTCGTGTCTCCTCCAACCGACTTCTCCAACGCGACACCTCCTAGTCGGACCCGAGAGGAAGACGGGAGGAGGTTCACGAAACCTTTAGAAAAAAAAAAAAAAAAAGTGAAAAATAAAGTCTGCAAACAAGGTCAACGCGGCGCCTGAAGGGTTCCACTGAGCCCCTCTTCTGAGTCATTGCGTCGGTTCTGCTGTTCTAAACAGGATTTGGGAAGAGATCAGTTAAGCCGCATGTACTTTTATCTTTGATGTCTCCCACCCAGGGTTATGTGTTTCAAGGCGGGCTAAGACGGTTAACTCATGTGCCATAATCACTTAGGTGAGGCTATTTGGCGGCACTATATTTATACTTGCTTGTATTAAAAGATACATTTAAAAAAAACAAAATGCAACTCATTGGTCCCCCGCTTCTGTCACCAAGTATGGCTTTGACTGCAGTGCAAATTGCTGTTTATAAAGACCAACTTAATACTGATTTAATACTGCGCAGGGAACCAGTTTACATGTGGTACATGTTTAGCCCCACTTCTGTCACCAAATGTTCAATGGAGAGAATGTGTATTTATTTATAAGCACCTCAATTTCACGATTTAGATAATTTTCACATCGGGGTACTTTAAATGGATGAATTAATCGAATTAATTAAATCTTTCTCCCAGCCCTACTACAAGCTTAAACTCCTTCACTGCCAGCTCAGAAAAAAAATACGTTTATACCCGTCAGTGGCAGTGAATGAGTTGGTTGGTTTTATAGCATGTGACCCCCACTTCTGTCACCAAATATGATTCCAAGTTTTGTATATAAAGGCCTATGAACATCATTATTAGTGCAAATGCAGGTTTGTAACTCTTTTACATGTGCCGACAAGTCACGCAAGAGACTGTTTACGTAGCTCGGTATGTGCTCCTGTTTTGGTAAGCAACAGAGTTCAAATGGAATGTGTGTGAAAGTGATCATTCGCGAGGTATTTCAACACTGTTTGGAAATGCCTGCCAGAAACACACTCCAAAATGGAGGGGGACTAACTTTACAAGGTCACCCCCGAGCGCTTAAGCTGGCAGAATGTGACCGCTCACGATCGGTAAATCCTCACAATTCCGACAAAGCAAAGGAAAGAAGTCAAGGTTTGAAGAAAAAAGGGAAAGGAAAAGGATTTAGACATTTTCGGATGTTGCTTGAGTGGATGTTCCACTATGTGATATGCGCTTTGATTGCGTGCCATGAAAGCAAAGTGTGTCAGATGATACACGCTGTAAGATAAATCTTTAATGATCCTTGTGGAGGGGAAATTGGGTCACGACAGTAGCAAAAGAGATATGATATAGCGGCGATAGAAATAGAACAAACACAACATGGTGCAGATAAGAGCCACTGTACATCTTTGTCATGCTAATTCCAGTGCTGCACTTGAAATAATTTGGGTCGTGTTTACAAATGAAACGCTCAAGTCATGAGCTGCATAGAATGCATTGCAAATTAATGATACTAATGTTCCTACGCAAAAGCAAAACTGATTTCAGTTTGTCCGTTTTGGGACCCCACTTCTCACACCAAAATTTGACTACTCACCTAATTTATGGTTAGTTTTGTCATCTTGGAAAGAAATGGAAATATGACATCTAAATTGTCACCATTTGTTCACATTTGTCTGGAAATGCATGGTCCATTTTGAAACCCCACTTCTGTCACCAGATATGGTTCATCTTCCAATACAGGGTGGCATTTGTCATCACGGGGAGAAATGGAAATCGAACATCTTGTCTAAATGCATTGCCACATTTGTTCATGTTTTGTCTTGAAAATCCACGGTCAATTGTTAGACCCCACTTCTGTCACCAGATACGGCTCCTCTCCCCCTATAGGTTGACATTTGTCATTGAAGGAAATGTAAATAGGGCAAATGATGCACCTCCACTGCATTTGCTCATGTATGTCCATGGGAGTCCAGTTTGCATGGTCCAATTTGAGACCCAACGTCTGTCCCATCTTGTCCAAATTATTCACGGTTACACCACCATTTGTTCACATTTTGAGGGAATACATGGTCTATTTTGAGACCCTATTTCTGTCACCAAATATGGCTCCTCTCCCACTATAAGGTGACGTTTGTCATCATGAAAAGAAATGGAAGAAGGCTTTGTTCAAAGGACATCTTGTCCAAATAATTATCCTCCACTCCTCCACCATTTGTTCACATTTGTTTGGAGTGGCACGATCCATTTTAACTCCTCCTCTCCTGATATAGCTTGAAATATTGACTTCATGTGTGTGTCTGTCTGTTGTTCATGTACAGGCAAGGCCTACGCTCCTGAGTTCTATTATGACACCTACAGCCCTCTGTGGCAGAACCGGCCCAGGATCTACGACTTCAAGCTCCAGTGGACGCAGATGAACCCCAACGCCGTGGACCGCATCGTGGCCTACAGACTCGGCCTCAGACAGGTAGCGACTTGTCTGCTACTACTCCTCACTTCTGTATACCAACCTTTAATTAGTTGTTGTTGTTTTTTTATATTGCTTCCGGTGTTTCCCAAACTGGAAATAATCCGATAATCTTGGATGCAGGTTATTGGCCTTTTCCAAATTCTGTACAGAACTATGAGTTGTTGTTTTTTGCCACGGGGGGAAAAAGGTTCTTCTTCTCCCAAAAGTTTTGCACGCCTGAGCTGGCTCTTCATATTCGCCTTGACGCAGACGAATCTTTACACCTCAATTCAGCCTCTCGCCACCGTATTTGGGGGTGGGAGTGAGCCTCTGCGGGCGGCAGAGAATCACTAAGAAGCTGTCAGACGCAGTCAAGTATGAGTCCTTTGGCGTTCTCTCTCTTTTTCTTTTTTTTTTCTTTTTTTTTTTATAAGGAATCGTTCCCAAAACCGTTTGAAGCGCACTCAAAGCAGGAAGAGGAAGAGACCCGGCGGAGAAGAATGAAAACTGCGGTCTGATGGATAGCTCGCTTAGACTTGCAGTTTTTTGGGGTCTTCCACTTGCATTAAATCAGGAATTGACAAACATAAACATGAGCAATAGCTGTGCCTCAGTTCTGGAACACTGCACTTTTCTGTGCTGTTCTCTTGCATTGAATTGAAATGAGAAGAATTAACACCCGTGCTGTTGTTCCCGACTTGGTTTAAAGCTCAGTCAGAGGAGGAAGAGGAGGACGGCTTGCTTGCATTTCCCCCAATTTGGCAACTTTTCAGGGTGCGTTCGTCTTCCTCGCATTTGGTGTTTGTAGGTTTTTCTTTCTAGCCAACGCGGCAGGCAGCACGCCAACTTCGGATAAAGCCGTACGCCTACCGGCCGCATTAATACGACGGATTTACAGGTTACCACCAATGTGAGTCGACATCCAACAGCCAGTTCAGATAAAATAAAAAAAGCTTCCACGCTTAAAAAAAAAGAAAAAAAGAAAAAAATGCTGTGTGGTGTTGCGTGTTTGCGGCAAACATTCCAAGCCCATGTTTGTGTCGTCACGCTTTTTGTTCCCTGTCAGCTCTCTCTCGAAAATTGCTAAGAAAATGATTTCACGCTTTCTCAAAGCCACTCACCACTCGTTTTGTCTGAGAAGTCGCCAGCCCCGACGCGTCCTTAAGCCGGTTCCGCTCACAGCTGCTCTCTGTGCTAGCACGCGCGTTAATTCAGAAAATCTCATTAACATTTCAATGTTTTTTCACACTCAAAAGAGAACATCCCTAGTCCATTTAGTTTAGGCCAGAATTGGTGTTTGGGGCGAATTAATTCATTTCCACCTTATTTCCTTTGTATGTCTGGAGAGTATACGGTGTAGCCATTATTTGCCTCCTGCCAGGCAAATCAACCTCCTCCTCTTTCTTGAGATAGGAGATTATTTGCTGTGGGCAAACTTTTTTTAGGCAGCAATTTAACAAAACAAACCCATTTTTAAAATGGATTCTTGGCTATTGGGAAGGAATTTAATCTTGTTGTTGTTAAGATAATTCTGTCAGAGACATTGCTGAGACAAAATAACGAACACAACATGTATTTTACAAACACAGAATAATAGAGCTCGGACTTGCATCGAAAATTAATGTTCCCTAATCGAGAGTTACTACATAGCATGCTAAAGGTGGCGGAAATGCACCAACTGCCAAAACGTTTGAGGATACACTGCTTAAAATGACAATATAAACACAAATGCTTATATTAGCATAGCCTGTTGCTGTCCCTTAGCTCAACAATATTGTCCTCCATAGTCTTGCTAAGCTGCAATGCTCCATTTTCTTACTGCCCTCAGTGTCCTCTTGCATTACATGCCGAAATGGCATAAAAGAGCATAAATGTTAGCGTTAGCTTACACTCTCGATGTATAATGCTCCATAGTGTCCACTTTGCTGCTGTGCTCAGTATATGAAAAGCATTCTTTACTTACTAATGTTGCTGCACCCTGCTGCTGTGCCTTAAGCTCTTGAAAGCTGCAGTGTCCACAATGCTGCCCTCAGTCTCTGCTTGCATAAAATATAAAAATGCTTTAAATGCGAAAATGTTATCCAGTAATCCACTTTGCTCCGTTTTCTTGCTGCCATCAGTCTTGTTTTGAACATGAGCTTGAACAATGTGAAAATAGATGAATTAATTTAACATATGTTGGTCGAGGTAGCGCAGCTGAAATCTCAGCTCTGTAGTGCTCTTCTTCAAAGCTTTGGAATCACATCCAGTCCCGATAGCTGAGGTCAAAGTTTACAGACAAGTTTCCCCAGTAAATAACAGTGTTGCAGGACAATCTGCTCCACAACACATCATGACACCACTTGAGACCACTGGCTCTCATCATTTTCTTGGCAAATTTGAGGGAAGAGAAATTGATTTATTTTTCCCCTCTCCCTTCTGTATTGAATTGTTTTGTGTTGTCTTCCGTGGCCTCAAGAGAGAGATGCTGAGAGACAGTTTGGCTCAAGGCGGAAATGCAAGTCTGAAAGGCAAGCTCTGGAATAAATCACAAACACATATTGTGTCAAGACACCTGTCAAACATGCAACGCCTGGTCCCATTCTAAAATCTTGCCCGGGAGCTGGTGATTCTTCCTACAAACAAATCTGGCAGGACCAGGCGGCCACATCATCTGTCCCAAATTGATCTGTCAGCCCTGTTTGTGCATGTCGATCAATAGCAGCAACTCTAATTACACGCCGGCAATCTACAGTAAACCAGCGGCCGCTGTAACATTACAATGCTTGCATTTCCCCGCCGCCGCATATAACGGCCATCAATTCTGCCGGTTTCTGCCGAGAAAAAAAAAAAAAAAAGTCTCACGCAGCCCAGCCTCAATCAGATGACGTTAAATCAATAAGGCACACTTCTGGGGAAAAATGGTCCAGAATGAGCGTTAATGGGATGTGAACGGAAGCCTTAATTGAGTGCTGGTGTCATAGATTTGATGATCATTAATGTATCAAAACAAGGGTGCAAAATCCATAAGCCAATACATATAAAATGCAAAAATAAGTTTTGCTGTTTTTACTCAATGACCCGTTCTGGTATTACAACTATTAGAGCCGATAAGTGTTTGAAACCTTAATCCATCCTTCTAGAAGCCAAGAAGGCAGCCTTTGCTTACCGGAAAAACAATGAAAAATATCTATTTGAAAAAGCAATAAAAGGCCATGAATAAAATAAAAGCTGGTGGATACATCGCTTTCATCACGGGTGTTGTTGAAGGATTCCAGCTGTGTTCTTTTAATGAAGTGGGAAGTGCTGAAGCCATGCAGAACAAAGAACAGTAGATTATGCATTTTGGACACTATTCCAGGAAGCCGCAGATACAAACAAAGCAAGGAAAATAACCTGTGGATGTGTTCATTGGTCAACAACCAGTAATGACTCGGGGTGGTTTTCATGTCTGCCTAACAGTTTTGAGATCCGATGTTCGAATCTCGGCTGCGGCTTTCGTGTGTAGAGTTTGTATGTTCCATGTTAGGTTGATTTGAAGACACTAAAATTGGCTGGTTACCGGTCCAGTCCAGTCTCTCAGAAAAAGTCAGCTGGGAGAGGCTCCAGCTCACCCACCCAGAGGACAAGCAAAGTAGATAATTTGTGAGTCTGAATTTTCTGCCTTTTGGGAAAAGGGCCTGGAAGTTGACCCATGAATTTGTCATCTTCTGAGATAGTGACAGAGGCGAGACAGTGGCTATGGGAAGGCGTAGAGTGCTTTGCTTGGTCCAGTTCATCAGACACACTTTGGGAAAGGGGCTTGAATCTCTGCAGTGCATTGCCTACTCCAGAGTTAAGTTTTCCCACAGAGACGAACTCAAAGCAACCTTCAATCTGTTAGCTAGTTTAGGCTCCAACTATCAACAAACCATCGGAATGGGATCATGAATCCAAGCGGCTAGAAAATCTGCACCGGTCCTCAGGGACTGTGTGAGTCGGGAGAACATCCCCAGGGAGATGCTGCTACTTCACATCAAGAGGAGTCTGCAGAGGTTGGTTGAGGCATCTGATAAAGGCAGAATAATAGCAGAGCTCATCTGGCCTCAGCTTCCCCTGGGAGTAGCTGGAATGCAGAGGAAAAGGGACGCTTGGGTTACCGCACTCATGTCTGCCACGGAACCATTATCCCGTGATAAATGGCCCGGGGATATGTTGCACGGAAAGCTAGTAGTCCAACAATTTGGCTTGGTTTGCCAGTTTGGAACGGCAAATAAAATCAACATGGAAGAGGGACAAAATGATGGTGATAGAGTGCTAAACCAACAGTTATTCATTAAACAACTAACAGTATTAACCAGTTAACACTATTTCACAGTGTTTTAGGTGTGTGTGTCTGTGTTGGACCAAGGTTATTATAGTTAACAAAAACAAATGGTAAAATGAATTTGCTAGCTAATCGCTAGCTAGCTAATGTGTCGACTAGGAAACTGCTAATATGAGTTGGCAGTTAGTGACCAAAATTCCAGCACACTTTAAAAATATATTTTAAATAAATAATGCAAGTATTGTTACATCCCTAATTAATAACAGGAACAGTTTGAACTGTGTGAATTATTATGCTAAAAAAACAACAACACAATATGCTGTTGCTTTAGATCCATCTGAATAGCACATGACATGCTGTTTAAATACTTACTGCTGATATCTGCATTTGGACCCAGTTGCTTTTTTTCCCGTTGGAGGAATGCCATGCTAAACAAGTTGACGTACCGGCAATAATCAGCGCTATACAATGGCTGAGCGACTCTGTTTGTTTATGGAGTGGATTTGTGGCTTGAGTGAGAGGCAGTTACACTTCCTATCCCTTAACTAATACGATCGATGTGGGTTTCGGACAATCACAATATGGATACATGCATTACTATCAATAGGTTAATATAGGGGGTCCTTGGTTTGCAGTTGAGTTCCGTTCCTACAGTGACAACTTAATCTGTGGGTTGGAATGTAACGTAGTCTCTCATTTGCCTATGCTAATGCAGCAGTGAAGTCATAATACCACTGCTGAATTCATTTTAGTAACAGTCGGTGCTGTGATTCAAACCCCGGCTACTGTGCCGCTAGGGCTGAAGTTATTCACATTTACCTACATAATGCTAAGTCAATAATCTTAATTTTTCTACCGTCATGACTTGTTAGTTTTGTCTTGCTGGCAGACAACAAGTACGAGTTGTGTAATTCCCAGTGTCTATTTGCTTGCAAAACTAGCTGTAATGAAAAGCGTATAATAGCGTAGTATCCTCCAGACTCTAAGTAATTACTTCATTCAGAGCATTCTCTCTCACACACGCGCCACAATTTCATTGGATTTGCGGCCAGGACTGAGAAGGGCATGCATGCATCGCCTCTGTTTGGGATGCAGGAGTCGTCTTTGGTCTTTGTGCAGTGCTGCCCGCCCCGTTAAAGCTATTCTCAAGGATAAAACATACCTCGCTAACTCGCATAACCCCTGCGGCCACTGCTGCAGCAAAACATTGTTTGTGCTTCTGTGAACCTGAAAGGAGAAGCCAGAGCTTAGCCATTTGATGTATGGAATTCCATCAGTTGCACTAGCGCTCCTTAAAGGCGGGGACTGCAGCCTTACCTTTTCGAGAGGCTGATGTGACTTCATCCTTGCTGATGGGCTGAAAGCCGACTGAATTCAAAGGCTCGCAAGCTACTTTGAAAGTAAATGTGCCTAATGAGCAGCGAGCTGTCAACGACTCACACAGGGAAAATTGTTTTAGTTGTGTAGCATTTAATGTTGGCGCGTCCCTACAAATGCGTAGAGACGAGGTTAATTGGCAGATGAGAGGGAACATCCTGCCTAGGATTTTGAAAGGGATGCATATTTGCTCGGCTTAAATGTAAATACAGAGCCAGTGAAAAATGTCCTTTGTAATGTTCATCCAGTAAAGCTGAATGCAAATACCACTCTACGGACTTAAGCTCACTTTACATTCTAAATTGTGAAAAATGTGATATTAAAAACGTCATTTGGAGAGCTGAACGAGCTTCAGGTTTCATAGTACTCCAAATATATGGGGGTTTAGCACATTAGCAAGAAAAATGTTATATGCCTTGGCTCAATTGGGAAACACCGCAATACACAACAAACTGAGATGGATGGATGGACACATCACTATAAAAAAAAACACAGGGTGCTTGGAACACATCCCAGTAGGACTCCACATATATTGTTTTATTGACATTTTGCTTGTTATCTCCACAGATGGGACAGCAGCGATGGTGGGAGCAGGAGATTCCCGTGGACTGGACCATCAACAAGGGAGAGCTCATCACACACAACCTGACCGAGCTCATCAAGCCTGAGTCCTACGAGGTGCGCCTTACCCCCATCACCCGTTTCGGCGAGGGCGACTCCACCGTGAGGATCGTCACCTACAGCGGTGAGTGCACGTTTTTAGTTTAGTGGCGTCACATATTGATTTGCACCACAGAAAAATTAATGGAGCAAGGAATGTAAGTCATTCTCAATAGCCACCACTTGCACATAAAGTAAACTCACCTTCCCTCACCAAAATCTACTGGATTGCAAATGAACTTTAAAAAGGACATCTCTACGTAAAGAAAAATATATATAAAGGGTGTCAGTTTTAAGTTAATTTAAAGTTCCTTTAATGCCACTTATTTTTTAACATGCGATTCACCGCCCCTTTCTTGGAAAGCCTGTACAATACTGGGGGAATTCCAGTCGCAACGCAGCAAAAGATACGTCCACATCAAAATTTTGCAGTAATAAATGTAATAATAATGCACATATTTGTGGAGACTGGGGTTAAGTTGAATTTTACAACTTTAAAAATGTGCAGAATTTCACAAGTTACTTCATGTTAAAGATTTGATAGCTATGAATATAAAAAGAAAAATGCATTGCTCATTACAAATGCAATTATGCTGTCTAGTGGAAGAAAATTACCTCAACACAAATCAGTATCACACTCGTTTTTTTACAGTATATATATTTCTATTAGTTTATTTTTTTCCTACTTTTATGTTAACAAGAGTATGAAAACGTTATTTTTAAAATATGTTATTGTATATTTCATTGTACATTTAGAACAGATATAAAATTTGTGATTCATTGTGAATTGACTATGGGGTATATGCCACGGAAGAGGCGGGACAGTTTGTTTCCGGTTCGGTTTGCGACGTGTGGGCTGCGTCAAAAATACTTGTGCTTCTGACTTTGTGCCCCTGGGTTGCGCGTTCGCAACCCGGACCGGAAATAAACTGATGCAAAATCACATCCCGCCTCTTCCGTGGCATATACCCCATTGCAGTCATGCGATTAATCCTGACACCCTAATATATATATATTTCAGGAAATATGATAATCAGGTGGAAAAACTGCAAAGTCACTAACATTGCATTAGATTAACTCCAGATCACTTTTCCCGTCTTATTATTCAGCGAATCATCAAACGTTCATCCTGGCATGAGGCATCGCTGTGTTCATCATGTTGAGGATGTGACCGATTATGTATGATATGCAAGAGAGAGGGCCGGGGAAAAAAAGTGAACTCATTAAAATAATTACAATTGCATCTAACACCGTCAGTCACCGGGAGACAGCTGGAAATCAGCTTGCTTTGCTCCTTTGCCCGTTTGAGCCAAATGAATGTTGATCAAGCGACTCATCGCCTCTTTCCGCCGTGACCTTTATTGCCTGAGTCAGGTCTGCTTTCTTTGCACGAAGAGCTCGGAAGCACTTGAACACACCGCGTGAGTCAAACGTTTAGTTGGGTCAAAGCAGCAAACAGATCAGCAAGTGACTCAACTTCTCCCCCGTCACTCCACTTTAAATGACATTTTTGGGACATTTTGTCGCGAAATGGAGCCTGAATTGAGTAGGATTTTGCACAAAAAGAAAGACGCAGGATTTTTGTGTTAAGTTGGTGGTAAGGCTAGTTAGTATATTGTTTGGTTAGTCATTTGCCACAATAAAAAGCTTTCTACCGCAATGTAGTTACCAGGTCGGTTTGGTACGACATTATTATGTGTGTGAGACTACACTACACATGATAAATGAGTCAGAACACACATACCGATGTTTGTCAAAACTCGGTATGTGTGCGTACCCGAGTCGTCGTTGGCTGAACTCAAGGAGATTGAACGCAATCAAAGAAGAATGAAGAGAATTGAGGCTAATTAGGACGGAGCAGAAGGAGACAGAACCCAGATAGAAGGAAACAAAGATTTCTTCTTTTTTTATTTATAAAGTGAAGAAGAAGAAGAAGAAGAGAGCCTTCCCCTCATGTGCGACTCGCCTGCCCGACGAGAGACCGGACTAATTATCACTCTAGGGCTGCTTCTGTTCTCCCACGCACGGTGTGGCGTCACGGGCTAATGTAGGTCTGAGATGAATGCACTCTTCTCGCTCAAGTTGTCCCGCAAGACTGACACGGAGAAGACGGTCCGGGATCTTCTGCATATTTTCACTCTCGTTAACGCCTTTCTTTTTTCTTTTTTTGTCCTCACTGTTTCTTAAGGGAAAACCCAAGTTGTAGTTAAAGAAGATGTTTGCATTCTGTTGGAAAAACAGGCGGTGATGTGATCCCCGTTATGGATGTAACGATATCCAAACATCACGATATGATATTATCACGATATGAAGGTCACAATACGATAATTATCACAATATTGTGGGGGGGGGGGGGGGCGGCGCTATTTAAAAAAAGATCACAATATTGTAAATAAAAGAGCTCATACTAAAAAAAGCACAATATTGTACTTTTGTACACAACAGCAATGCATATAAAGCACCTACAATCTCTAATAACAATATTGAGACACTGACTTGCTAATGCAAGCACATTGATCGCTTCACAAGAAAATTAGGTTCCCCTTCAGCTGACAATTAGCATAGATTTTAAACATAGAAGGCCAAAACATCCCTAATGAAAATTTAATTGCACTAATAAACTAGCCATTAGAGGGTGCTAGAGCTGCACAAATGGAAATCAACCTGACTTTTTTTAACAGATGTGTTCCTTTTAAAATATTGTGAACATGACGACGACGATATTGTGGTAGTTTTAATATCACGATATCACGATATTGCCCTTATTGTGATATCCCTAATCCCCGTAGACATGATACATATATGCAGTCTTCATAGGATTGCATTCAATATACATTACTTTCTTTTTTTATTAAAAATTTACTTTACAAATATGGAACCAATATTTACATATGGTAGACTTGTGTCTATGAACTAAGATAGTATACTTTCTCCCAACACATGGACAACATCAACCGATTTTCTGTTATTTGAGCTCACTCCAGCTTTACAAATTGACATGTTTGTTTCTCGAAAGATTGTCATCTTAAGACCATAACTACGTGACAAGATTTTGGAGGGTTGTTTAGATTCTTTGAGTAAACACCACAGTGAAGTTTTAGCACCGTGGCTCTTAGACTTCAACGAGCTCGTTAAAGTCTTTTTTGGGGGGGGAGTTGGCGAGAAAAGAAAAGTAGTTACGGCGTCCCCAGCTGGAGCATTGATGGATGGCTGTGTCACCGCCGCACAATGACTAACTCAGCACCTGCTCAGACGACATCCTGGAAGGAGGAGTACATATTTAAACCGTTTGTTTACCCTGAGACGGCTGCAGCGCAACGCTACGCAGCTCAGCATAATGCTCACATACTCGAGATAAGAAATACTGCAGCGGAGCTTCCAAATGTATGCAAAAAAATCTCATCATCTTGCTTCTTCTTGGGTTTTTGTTGCTGTTTTTTTGTAAAAGATATAGATAGGCTTACATTGGAAGCAGTAAGAATCCACCGTCATCATTATCAAATGTAGTTTTTTTTTTAAATTGTATTTATGTTAAGCCCTAAGATGTCACACGAAGACCTGGCTAATCAGAATGTAGGAATTGGTATCAAGGTAATATATTGAAGCGATTCATCTGGAATGTTCTAACATCTTTGGATGTCAAGGACGAGCTACATTTAGCCCTGGATTGTTGGCAAATGTTACAGAGATTCATGGCTGCATATATAAATATGATTTTGCTCTGTTGAGTGGCTATTAAAACAAATGACAAAGGTCTTGCCACTGCTTGAAAATTCCTTTTTTTTTCTGGTTGCGAAGGCGCATACACTGACAGTTTTTTTTTGTTTTTGTTTTGTTTTTGTTCTTTTTTTAAGAATCTCAGATCATCTGTTGTCTATTTACTTTTTTAGGCTAATATTGTAAGATCAGTTTAAAAGTCATCAGTTTATGCAGTTGTAAGAACTTTTTTAGTTTACAGTTGTAAGAACTTTTTTTTATTGTGTAAAATAAATCTTACTAGTTAATTTCTTTTTGGACTTTATGACAAAAATGTTGCTGCATTTTGCCTTTGTTTTCCATCATAGATCAAATATTTCATTGTTTTTACTATTAACAGTGATTAATATTCTCTTACATTTGTATGACTTAAAACATTTAAAATGCTTCATAAAAAACGACCTGTCCAGCTAATAAAGGTTTTAGTGTCAGCAAAGGACATTAATTCTTTTTCCGTTTTGAAGCTTGAAATGATTATTCCCCATCGCATTTCCATGATCATAAAACACTGGTAAAGACATATTAATTACATGCACTCACCAACCAATCATCGGGATATTTTTTTTTTTTAAGGTCAGTGCAATGATTCATTGTCAGCGAGCAAACACTTGAGTGCACACAGCAGTAAATTAAACACACATACACCCCCAACTCCACCCCCACACACCTCCTGTGAGCTGCTGATTCAATGCTGAACTCCATGCAGCACCGTTTGTGTTATGTCATTATGAGTGGACGTGCGCATTATTTGTTTATTATCAGAAAGCGTGCGCAGTCACTATTTAATGGTGTCGTAATGAAAGACGATTGTTGAAAAAGGCTTTCTGGCACGCTTTTGCTTGTAATGTTAGGTCTTTACCAGCCAAAGAAGCACATTTGATTCACTCGTAGCGCACTGGAGGACCATCGTGTGCTTGGACTGCAAGAACTACTGTCTAAGTCTAGTTCCGGGGTCATTTATCTTGGCCAAAATAAGTCTTTTAAAAAAAGGAACAGGAACAATTGGGGTGGGGCCTTAATAAAAAAGAAATAAATATTCTGAATAATTAAACTAAATTATTGCAAATTATGATAATTAGCAAATAAATAATTAAAAGTATAACTAGAAATAATTGTGACTTTAAAGGGACAGCAACATGAAAAATGAACTTTTTGGCGCTTTTAGCCGTGTTAAAATGCTAATTCCTCACCAAAAACATGACCGAAGTGGTGTTTTCCTCCATTCGCCCCTTTATCTGATATTCTCGGTCATTCTGCTCTCCAAGCACCAGCCCCTCCCAACCTGCGAAAACGAGCTGTTGGCACTTTATGACATCATAAGGTGCGGACCCACCCCCGCACCGCCTACGCGGACTAAACGCATGCACACTTTCTCTGAGACCTCCATGGGATAGTGACAAAAGTAGCCTTTATCAGTAAACATTCTGTCCAAATGAATTCAAAGAAATCAATTATCCTTCACATTTGCAATGCCAAAGTGCAATGACAATTGCCTGTCTTAAAACCCCAGAAGTGTTCTGGCTGACACTTGTATTGACCATTTGCACCGACGTCACGTGATCACGTGACTGCCCCACCATGGACGGTGGAAGGAAATGACGTTTGAATGGAAGTGGACGGGGCCGCTGGATTTAGGTACTTAGAGACTTTTATTTTACAAATTAAAAGTTATTATTGCCCATTGAGCCATGGAATCTGCTTGTTCAACATTAAGTAGGTGCTCATCGAGTGTGATATTTACGGAAACTGGAGATGGCTGGTTTGAAAACAGACCCTACCTTCTGCCCCCTGCTGTTTTCACGGACCTAATCAAATCGCCGACTTTTCCAGAATTCACGGTGCACCACCTGTATCACTATGTTGTCAATAATGCATCTCCTTACACCGGAGCCGATTTAAAAGCTTATAAAAAAAAAGAAAAAAAAAAGCCATGGTGTCAAAGGTAAGATTTAGTCATTACATGCCTATAGTTAACTTTTGGAAGGGCTTAAAATACCCTGGTGTAATCCTTTTAATTAAATGTATTTATTTTACTTTATTTAACAAATTAATTATGACTCCTTGGGGGCGGTGTGGCTCAATGGTAGAGTGGCCGCCTCGGAACCGAGAGGTTGTGAGCAAGATACTAAACTGAACCACCAGTTGCTCCTGATGCAGTGTCATCAGAAAGTGAATGAGTATTCGAATGTAAAGAAAGCACTTTGAGGGCCTTGTAAGGTGGAAAAGCGCTATATAAATGAAGCGCCATTTACCATTTATCAGCGTTAGCACAGTGTGACACTTTCTGACTTTGTTTTTTGGGGGGGACGCTGGTAACGGATTAATGGCATTTACATTCATCTCAGTGGAAAGGGGTGTTTGTAAATACTGTTTTTTGAGTTACGTTTCTCAAGGAACCACTGTATTTGTACTTCCCAGCACTAGCTCAGTCAAATGATATCACTTTTTTTTTTTTTATTGTCTTGCCACAGCGTGCAAAACACCGCGGAACGTTTGCGTTGGCGAGCGTCTCCATTTCATCATCAGTCATCGTGTGAGGCTCTTAGTCCTCCATTTTAAACAGCGTATGGTGTGAAATAGTTGCATCAACAGTCGCAGTGTATTCCAGCCCGTTTGTTTTCACTTATCCGATATAGTCTCCCGCGTTAAATTCCAAGTTAAATCCTATTTGTGGGTGTGTGAGTGTGTGCAAAGTAGCAGTGAAGTAGCCTCTGGGCTCCCTCGGCTTGATTTCCTCAGTGGGAGAAGACGCATTGCCTGAGCAGACACATTCATGCGGACCATACCAAATAGCGAGCGAGCTGCAGGTAGCAACAACAAGAAGAAAATAAATAATAATACGTGACAACAAAACATATTGTCTGTGAGCACGGCCGTGGAGGGAGTCAGGTGTGGGGAAACAAAGGCCCAAGGCTCTGAGTGGTCATTTAATGTATTTTTTTTTTTTTGCGGCACCAACCACCTTCAAACTGCACACACACTTGCTATGCTGCAGTGCTATTCATTCTGCACAGTCCACTGTGGTTTGGATTGGCAGCATAAAAGATTATTAAAGCATTTATATGGCGAGCACACGCCCACAATTGCGGCATAACACGCTCACTGGACACTTTATTAGGTATAGTACTCCTGTGCAGTGAAGAAAGTTGAGACCAAGAGCAGCTGCCTAAGGTGTTTTTCACCTCCAGAAGTTACTGCATTAAAAAAAAATAAAAAATCAAATTAGACATGAAATATTAGAAAAAGATTTAAAAATGTGGGCGTGGTGGAAGGGAGGGATACATGTGATTCCAGGGAGCAGGTTCGCCAACATTTTTTTTATAAAATGTAATTGCACATCCACAACAGTAGGTGACAGTGGTGGTCTCATTGTCAGAGTGTGCACAGGGAAGAATTAGCTGCTCTGCAGATGTGTACTTAGAACAATTTTATAGACATCCATCCACTGATCTGAATATATGACTGGATAGCCCAAAGGCCAAGACTTTTGAAGTCGTGAGGCCACCATATTGCTCCTCCCAAGAAAGGTTTCTCGGCATACGATCCGATACATTTTACAGTATTGAAATTGGAGAACATTTGAGACAGTACTTACTTAGTAGAAAGCATGATTTATGATGTTTTCAATTTTTTAAACATAAACAAGACAAACGTAAACAAGACTTCAGACATTTTACGACTTGCCCTAAATACATGTAAGACACAAGGGTCGCAAAATGTTATAGACAAATGATACTATTTATTAACCTTGCTCTGCAAGCGGAATTCTCGCGGTATTGTGAGTTCACAAACTCCCGAGAATACATCTTGTACCGATCCCATTGAATTCCACCGATCCGAACCACAAGTGGACCAATCACAGAGATACATTGTGTTTGGGGCAGGACATGCAGCTGTGACGAAACCAGGAAGCCATGCGCCGACGCCGTGGCAAACAAACAAACCTAACATGCACGAATGGACGCTGCAATTAATTCTGTTCTCGCAGAATTACTCACCGTTTCCTGGTTGAACGTTGAACAGCGTGAGGCACTTCGAACATTTTTAGCTGGATGTTCGTGCCCCCCGGCTGCACCAACGCCCGTTCTCCCCCCATTTGACGATTGACGAGAACGAACACATTTTCATCCGTGGCCATGATTGGTCAAAAAAACATGTACAAAAGGCCACATCGTCCAATCAGCTCGAAGTATTGTACAAACTGTTCCATGTTTCCCGAGCAAATCACCGCGGAGCAGTTCCATATTGATATTGTGGAGAACTCCCTTGAGGGAATCACAATATCAATCTGGCTATTGCCAGGTTAACTATTTATAGTGACATCGGAGAGTTGGCTATGGAGGACCAAAACTGCCAAAGTAAAAAATAAATAAATAAAAGCAAAAATAATAACGGATATAAAACAATATAATTAAAAAATAAATACAAATAATTATATAAATGGAAGTAAAAACAGCAAAAATATTATATATACCTAGGTAAATAAATAAAAGTAAAAATACATATATTGAGCAAAATTAAAATACAAATATAAAAGTAATTGTGGAAATAAATGCCAAAATAAATCTAAAAATAAAATTAACTATCAATCAATAAATAAAATCGCTCTGCTCTCATATTTGTTTATTTCATGCTACAGATAATGTCAACATGAAATGTGTCATGAAATGTTATTCAAATGAGGTTTCGGTCCATAGCCGCCCTCGTGTGGCCGTTTTATGATCAGGAGCTAGAAATCAGAAATTAGAAGAATACTGTAGAAAATTGTCATTAAATTAATGTGATTCTAAGGGAAATGCTTTACTGCATTGGGATATAAATGTATTTATTTAAAATTATCTGTCATTGTTTTTTTTTTTTTTTTTTTTTATGTACTCATGGTTTCAGTACTCGGTGTCTACTCGAGTTGAGTGCTGTACTCATATTGGTAACGGTCTGAAAAACGTGATATTGAACATCCCTAATATACATACACATATACATCTATATATACGCACACACCTATATACACATACTAGTATACACAGCATGTGTGTGTATTTTTAATATCTTTTTTTTTTGGCACATAACTCACCTATGAGATACCAGTACATTGTACAGGTGTGCCTAATGTTGTGTCCAATGGTAGTATATTGTCTAGTTAGTTTTGTTTTCCCACCAAAAAGCTACATTTCCATAAATCCACGAAGAGGTGAGCAGCCCGAAGCGCAGCACCCACGCTCCATCCCTACAGGCTTAAGGACAACTTTTCCTTAGACGGGATGATTTGTTATTACTGGCTTTAATTGTTTGGATTCTAATCAATCCCAACCCCTCCCTCCTTTTTTTTTAGTGGCTGGGGAGCGTCCATAAATCATGCGGCTACATAGTTTTGTGCTTGAGCTGCTGCATCACATCTATTTGGTCGGTCAGCCATCGATCATTGGAAAATGCTCATGATTCTTCCTGGCAGGTTAAATGCTGTTTACTCTGCTTGGAAAACACTTTTTTTTTTAACGTGCAGAAAAACTGACTGTTTGCAAGTAGCCTCCACCTTTATGACGTTGCCTTTACAATGGCTGGCAACGTTGTTAACCGTGGAGTCGGGAACTAAGAAAGAGTGGTTTAATGTGATTAGCGGACGCAATGGTGGTTCATTTTGATGTTTTAGCGGAAGTATGAAATGGGCTTAGCGCTCCAAATGGGAGTCACCTTGTACAGGAGAAGCGGCAATGCCACTAAAAGCATTTCTGAGAAAGAAAAATCCTATTAAAGTGGTCAGACTGACAGACAAACATTTTTTTTTTTGCCGTTGGTTATACATTCGTATCTTGACTTAGAAATGCCCCAACTTATATGTTTGTGTGAAGTGAAGTGGAAAACATTTGGAACAATTAAGGTACTGAAATGCCCTTGCAATTGCGAAATGCACTTTTACACTTTGAGGCGTTTATGGAACAAATACAAATTGAGGACACTCAAGCAGCTGCTGTAGGTCACAACTCGATCCCAGAAACTCACAGAGTGCATATCTAAAACAAATACTACAGTACATAAAGTTACACTTTAGAAAACCTTTTTTTTTTTTTCAGTTTTTATATTTATTTTTATGTTTTTTATACAGAATAGTGGTATTTTCTTTAATGAAAACACATTTTTAAATTGAATGATATGGCATTTCAATTCATTTCAAAGTACAAAATCATTCATTCAATCAAAAAAAAAAGTCAAGGTAATGTAAATGAATCCATTCCATGATTAAACTGTCGCTATTGATGAACATTAAAAACACATGATTAGCCTCAGGATTTATATACATATTAATAGGCTTTAACCCTTTGTTAACTGTGACAGAATTATGACAACAGTTGTATATATAAAACAAAAATAAAGTAAAAATACTCTTTTGTTTCAAGAGAAATAATAAAATGAGTAAATGAAGTTATGTGCAGAGCAATAACCTTTTGTAGTTATTTGGTGAAATTTATGTATTGTTGTGTAGCGCATAATGAGTGTATTTACAGTAGCATCTGCTTGTTAAAATTAATTTGTGCACTAGTACCCCAATTATAGGCCTAAAGGAAGAGATGATTTTCAATACAATTGTGAATCCTAACTTCAAATGCATGTTACTATAAACTGCTTTTGTACCTTATTATTTATTTAGTAGGAAGGAAGGTGTTAAATATTGCCATCTCACACCCATATTGGGAATACCTGGAAGAGTTGAAAGGGTTGTTTTTGTCAAATTTTACATTATTTATTTGAGATCATTTTCTTTAAATTTATTTGATTTCATTAAATGCTAACTTTGTTGTACCTTCCATTAGTTTATTTAATTGAATCAATTATTTTATTTCAAATAATTTTATGTAATTCTACTTTTTGGGATTTTATGTTATTGCACTTTTGTTAATTATATATATTTGTATTTAATTTACTTAATGTATTAAACTATTTTTTGTATAATTTTATATAGCATAATTGTATTAAATTAATAATTAAATTAAATTAATAAATACATTAATTAATTAATTAAATTTCAGTCTCAGTTCATTTAATTGATATATAATTTTAATTAATTTGATGTAATTTATACAAAAACCTTACTCAATAATATAGCTCAGGTTTGCACCCAAAATCCCGATTCACTATCCTTGTTGACTGCAACGAATGACACGTCAGAGTCCAACAAGTCCAGCGTTTTACAAAGCCTGACATTCATTTGTTGATTGCACTGGTGGCTGCCGTTTGTACTATAACTATGTAAAAAAACAAAAACAAAAACACTCATTTTTAGTGTTAAGTGGCTTATTTTAACCAGGATCCAACATCGCATTGTGACCAAAGGTAGAATCTGCGTCGACTCCTGTACCTGTTGATTTTATAAATGATAAATAAATACTCTTTGCTGCAGACCAGCTGCATCTATTGTTAGCTAGCTAGCTAGCTAGCTAGCTGTGTGTCGGCAGCAAATTAAGCAACAAAGGGGGTTGCTACACTGCCAAGACAGGTTCACTTTCCACTTTCTTTTCCGTTCACTATTATTCCAAGTCCGAAAATTATGATTCGATGACTGTTTTTTTTTTTTTTTTTTTTAAATTGCATTTCTAATGCCTCTTTTGTTTCTGTCTTCCACAGCTCCCATCAACCCTCACCTAAGTAAGTATGAATCCTCACACGTGATCACTTGTACAAGTAATCATGCCCCTGAAACATTTCCTGCCAACTGTATATGACTGGAAAATATTATTTCACATACTAGTGATGGATAGCTGACGTAAACGGTGTCATGTGATTTGTATGTGCAAGTGTTTACTCCCCCTAATAGTAAAATGGGTGCCTTGTTTCAATAAAGTTTAAGAAACACTGCTATAGAAAATTATACCAAAATATATATATAAAATCTACCAGATCTGCATGTATCACTCACGTCCAATCCAAACGCCTGCTGGGAAAGAAAAAAAAAAGGCTCACCCACAATCAGGTGAGTACAGGTGAGAGGTCCCCGCATCCTCCTGACCTAGCTCTCGACCACTTTCCGCTTCCTCTTCCTCGGCGCGCCCACGCAACTCACCTGACTTGCGGCTGCCCACGCCGCTTAGCTCAAGGTCGTGACTCAGAAAACGGCTGTGAGCTACGTTTTAATAAATCAATGAATATTTATCAGAATCAGCCGCCCAACATGCAGAATGCTAAATAAATGCTGTCTCTGTTGAGGACACTGCCGGGCAACTCCGTGTCCTCCGGTTAGCCGTTTAGCTTTGTTTCTTTGTGCAGATTAGGCGCCGCTCCCTCAGTTGCACCTTGTGGGCTACGGTTTCCGTCAGCTCCTTAGCATGTTTTTATTAGCCTTCACGTAACTTGGCATGATATCATGATGCAACTGCTCCATGGTTAGATAAAGTTTATGAATAGAAATCTCAAAACTGGTGTGTTTTTAATAGGCAGATCAGCGTTAACCGCCATCACCAATCTCATCACATTTCCAATAAGACTTGGTTGTTTTGCTTTGTTTATTAACATTCATATCTTTTTATATATTTTTAATTAAATGAACCAACTTTAGAATTTATTAAATTTATTAATGATTAGTTTATTAACCTTATATTATTTTCGATTCTGTATTTTCTTTCCTTTCTGTGATTTTCTGTCATGTATGCACACTCGTGGCAGACAACGAAGCACTCTAAAGTAGCCATAATAGCCCGAAGCCTCCGCCCACAATCTGGTTGTCAACTTTTTAAGAACTTCTCTGTTTCTCGTTATTCCACCTTTCTATGCGCGATGTGTGTGCACTCGGGGCCAACAGTGAGGCGCTCTTAAAAGCGGACTATTTGATGTATTTTCCAGGTGCAGGCATAGCTAGCAAACTAACTGAATTACACTGTTGCGAATAAATATGTTTGTTTTTATTTTTTGTTTTTTTTGTTTAGTTTTTTTTTACAGAGGGGAGAGACAAATCCTGCTGGATGGTGAAGTGTTGTTTTAACCATGCCACCAAAAAAAAATGACAGAAAAATTGGAAAAACACATTGCCGCACCTTAATGCCGCATAGCTCTCAGTCTTTGCACATTTTTTAGCAATTAATGTGTTTGCAAACAATTTTCTTAATTTACTTAACAGGGTCTTAAAATTGCAGTATGTATCCATGATTGCCATGCACCTACATTCCTAGTACCTTAACACAATTTAAACAAGAACTGCACTTAATTTGAAGCTGTCAGCTTGTGATTGAGTACAATCCATCATGAGAAGTAATGTGGCATATTTGTGGCGCAAGAAAACAAGCCGCAGCGGCAAATCCCTCCATTGTGAGCACTTCTTCCTCAAGGAAACCCACAACGTGAGCTTGCCAATGTGGCAGTCAGCGCAAGTTCACGTCTTAATTTAGAAATCCGTTCGTTACATCGGGTGGCGTAATTAGGACTTTGCTGTTGTAGAGCCCCCTGAGACGCACGCGTAACACACTGGCCGCAGGTCTCATGAATATACAGTACACACACACACTGACTGTACGTTTTTAACTCTCGTCAGGAGAGTTCCACTGCAGCTTTGAGGAGGAGCCCATCTGCATGTTCACCCAGGATAAGAACGACGACTTTGATTGGACGCGACACAGCGCCGCCACCCGCGACACCAAGTACACGCCCAACACGGGGCCCAGCGGCGACCGCGCCGGCTCCAAGCAGGGTGAGTATGACCACGTTACCTCAAGTAGGTTTGCTGCCATTTTGTTTAGATTTTTTGAGAGCGAGAGCTCAGTATTATTCATTCGGCAGCCTTCCCGAATCAACATATCATCATAATCACACTCTTTATTTTATTTTACTTTTTTGCGTGTGAGTTTGTGCTCTTTAATTCACCTGAATCTTGTTAAAAATCCCATTGCCCTTCACCTTAACTGGATACTTCAGAGTCACACGTTGTTAAGTTGTCAGGAGACCAGAGGAAGGATCAAAGTAAAAAAAAAAAAAAAAAAAAAAAAAAGATGATGATTTTGTTTGGATTTCTAAAATTGTCACAAATCAATTATTTAATCATATCGATTGTGAGTGTGCTCACTGTCTTTTATTGTTCCTCTGCCATTCAATTAATGGTTGATAAATGCATCAGTGACTATCCCTTCTTTCCCGCATGGCATTGCAATAAATGACTGTAAAATCAAAACAAAGAAATTAAGTTCGATTTTGGATGAAACTGAATTTTACGCGCTTTAAGGAGCTCGAGAAATTTAATGCTTTTTAGGCCAAAAAAATGGTGCTCGGTCTGCTCAATTACGAAGGAAATATTAATCAAAATTAATGTGGTCACAATTGAAAGCACAATTAGGACAATCATTTGTTTTTTTTGGTACAAAACAATAAAATGTTTAACATGTAAAAAATACATTTCTTTGAAACACTATAATTATGCAAGTTCCTTTTGGACCAAACAAGGTTTATAAAATTAAGTCATTTTAAAATAAAAAAGGTGCAAATATATAAATTTAAACAACTCAATATTAGGTGCCGCATCACACATCTCAGGACAGATTCACATGGATCCCCACTTGGTTCTATCCTGATTCCTACATGACATGCAGAAATGTATACATTTGCACTTGGCGAAATATGAAATTAGCAATGACGGACATGATTAATTTAAAGGCTTTTTTTTTCTTTCAAAGATGCCACAAAAAGTGCCACTTTTTTTTTTTTTTTTTTTTTTAAGCAAGAATACAAGTTTGAATTATTTAAAAATTGAGCTGCATAATGGATGCCTCGCCCAATTTGCTCAACGCAACACAATCAAAACAGCTTGCATACCTCTCTCGCTGTGGTTACCTCGGTTACCATGCGTGGTGTTTAGCATGTGGCGCGCTCATCAGTTATTCAATAGTGGAGATGAATAGAGGATAAACAGAATGGAGGATATGAGGTTATCTGTGACGCCACTTTGAAATTCTGTGGAACTCCAGCAGCTGAAGCAGTAAATAATGCATCAGCTCTAATCACCTAATGGTCTCAAAATGTCCAGCATTTCATTACTGGCCCCCGTTCCTCTTTGAGAATAATTATATGAGATTCAGCCCGGAGAGATATTCCATTAGATTTTTGGCTGACGGGGGGAGCGGAGCTGCTCGGTAGCCTCAACTCGGCGTTGTCATGGCTGACTGTGATCGATAATGGCAGTAAACCCGCAAACCTATCCAAGAAAGGCTCTCATTAAAGAAGAGATAAGAGAAGTATTTGTCTTGAGAAGTGTAGTTTACTGTTGTGAAAGCAAAGAGATGCATGCCTGAAAAGTGATAAAGACGCCGAAAGTGAAAGGGGTAAAAAAGTCAAGCTGTGTTGTGTTGTCGTCTGAAGGTTTCTACATGTACATCGAAACATCAAGGCCGCGGAAGGAAGGGGATCAGGCGCGGCTCGTCAGTCCATTTTTTAACATCGCACCGAAGAACCCCTACGGGATCGCCAACCCGCCGGCCTACTGCTTCGGCTTCTTCTACCACATGTATGGGAAGCACATAGGTAAGATACACGCCAGTAGCCAATGTATGACAACTATATACGTAGACCCCAAAGCTAGTTTCACTTAGCAACATGGTATTTGGTGGGCATGACTATCATAAGTAGAACCAGAAAAGAAGCCAGTGTTTCCTCTAGGATTTTTTTTCAGCAGTGTGGTTAGGTGTTCTAGGGAACCGTGGCGGTGTAAACTTGACTGCTTGAGCTTCATATTGTGAACGTCTATTTAACTTGTAAAATCCATTTCAAGTTATCTCAAGCTAATAACTTAAATTGACCTCGTCTCCAGGAATTCACCTCTTTATTGTTTATTTATAATTGATAATTCGCTTTTCTGACTCTGCCCTGTCGGATGTCAACAGTTGCCTCAGTTCTTGATTATGTGCTTGACGACTGCGACCCCGAACAAGGGGGGGGATTTACTGGATGTGCGAAACGCTCGTGGCATGCAAATGAGCTACATGCGCAAGTATGTTTTCCATACCGAGCAAGATAAGTAGTATTTCCGTGGTCCAAAAAAAAAAAGCAACGAAATTTAACGGCGTGATGTCTAGGATTTAAGTGTGGTGGGCTGCCACTCCTAAATAAATGTAAAGGAAATACTGCCTTGTATAAAATGGCCATTTTAGGGTTCTTTCGCTCCTACAGATTTTGTCCTATGCAACAAAATTGAAACCTACAAGAGAGATGGACGACACCAAATTTCACTCACAATAACACTCCACATGGTCCGAACCTGAACAAAGGTTTTCAAAAGATTCGTCGGTGTCCCCTACCAGCCTAATGTATGTAATAACAAGCATCATTGCTCCTCGCACCTTAATTATCATTCGGGTGTATATACACACAATTAATGAGGAAGCGCCACAGTGAATGTTATTCACCATGTGCGAGACAACACGGAGGCCTGTAGGGGTGAATTGATGGATGAATGCACTTGAACCCGAAGCTATCTGCCACCTGCGCATCCTGCACAATAGCGTGTGCTTGTCTTTGTTGTGACGGAGCTGTTTGTTTGTTTGCGCCATGAAAGACTCGGAGTGATGGACGCCTGCCTTCTCGGAGGTGTTTTTTTTTTCTTTTTTTCATCACTTTGCGATGCACTCAAGCCAGCTGTTAAGAGGATTTTTGTGTGGCTATCCGGTTAAAGATATTTTACTGTATATCTCCTCTTTGCAACACAACATTTCAAAAGTGGGCGCTCACAACTGAGTGCATCGCCCCCCCCCCCCCCAATAGATAACAACCTTGCACGGACCATTTGAAGGTGGCAAAGCTGTCGAGGGAGCACTCTTCTGGCTTTTTGTCAGCTACTTCAGCTTCCTCCACTGGGGGCCCAATCAGCCGACCGCAAACACTGTGTTGTTTGTGTGCGTGTGTATGGATGACACTGACTCATACGCACACACACACACACAAAAACAGTTTATATAGTGGCAAGTTGAGCTCATAGCTGCAGGCAAGTTATAGACAGATGCTGGATGCTGCTGCTGGATAACAGCCGGTCCTCATAGTTGACCAGTATTGTGTATGCAGTTGCATTGGATCGCGTTTTGAAGCTTTAAATAAACTGCCCAATTGTCATTTTGCATTGACGCAGAGCCAAGAGTCAAGCGGAGTTTTGGTAAGGGGGATTAAATTGGCAACTAGGCTTTGAATTATGTAGGATTTGATCCAATTAGAGTGCATTGATACATCCCAAGCTTGGTGGAAACATGTCACGTTTTCTGCTGTTGAAACGTAAGAAATACAACAATAAACACAAGCAAGCTGTAATTGTATGATGAAATGCTTAATTGTTAAAATGTTGTCTGAAAGGAAAAATGAACAAATAAACCAAACCAAAAGAAGTTGTTGGTTTAAGATGGTCCTGCCATAATGAATCTTTGAATTTGATTAAAGGTTGTTATAGTCTGTGTTTTTCCTACAAATATTTACTAGATTTTATGACTTAACTAATACATCCCAGTAAATTCTGTAGCGTAAATTTGACTCTATTTTTACTGTGTAGCGTAGAATATTAACTAATTTTCTCCCAATAACGTGTAAATACATTTTTTTAGTTTTATTTTAAGTGTCCCAAAGACGTATTTATACGTTTTGTTTTTTATGCTAGAACATACAGAAGGCTTTGATGCAGCCTCTCAACTGCAAAGAATGGTTGCAGAAATGGTAGCTATTACACAACCGGCCAGCAGGTGGCAGCAGAGCAAAGGAGATCAATCAGGGCCATGTAGGAAAAAAAAGCTAAATTAATTACAATTTTAAATAGATTTGTGAAAACTGATGAAACTTAGCTCTCTTCTGATTCTAATTGCTGCAAAACGGAAACAGAAACATACTTTTTTTCCTGATGAAAGAAGAGACTTTAATCTTTCTTTTGATGGGTTCCATGCTTTTATAGCAATAGAACACAATATTCTGTGGGCCTTGCAAAATAGTCCAAATCCAGTCAAACAGTCGGAGCGAACAGGATTGCTTCTGTGAAAATGGCTGGGAGTGAATGAGTTAATAGACTACCACATGGTCTGATTTATGTACAAATTGGGGTTATGTCATACATTGAGGACCTCATCTGGTAGTAATTGGCAAGGTGCTGATTTGTTCCTCCATGCACATGTTGGCCAACAATCCGATTTTGATTTAATCTCCATCTGTCAACTGAAAACAGAACAAATACATTTCCAAGGACGTCACTTGTGTGCATTTCTGTGACTATTCGGGTCTCTTCATATCTGTGTTGCAACCTGCTGATGACATTCTGTGACACTCCAAGCTCAATGGCCACTTCCCACTGAGAACATCCCGTTTGAAGCCTCGCAGTGGCATGGTCTTGCTGATCAATTGTTACATGTTGTCTCGGCCTCGTGTTGCCAAAATGTGAACAGCGTGATGAAGACTGTTTGAATGTCAGTTGTAATTCCAGGAAATGTGCGGGTCGATTCGTGGATGACATTTGTGCGCTAACATTGAACACTTGGACATGTGCATTCAATTATTTGGAGAAGGTCAAATTAAGTTCAACTTTAAAGGATTTAGGTTAATTCTGACGTTTAACCCCAAAAGCCAAATATCCCTTTACTTTTGTGACTCATGTATATACAAATTTTTCTTCTTTCAGATATATATTTTTTAAAATAGATAAAATGTAGATACTTGCACTTATTTATGTAAAATATTTAAATTATTGAAACAAGCATTTGATCAGAATGCTATTTTCTTTTTCCCTTTTTCTTCTTTTTTTTTTTAATTTGCAAGTAGAATGTACACTCACAGAAATATTTGAGCCTAACTTAACTCATTCAATCCCCAAAACGTGTAAAACCGTTTGCTTAATACTTTGTCCTTCTCTCACAAAAAACGCGTTTATACATTTGTTGTTTTTTTGTTAATGCAAGAGTATAAAGAAGGCTTTGATGCAGCTTCTGACATGAAGAGGTGGCTTAAAACAACAACAACAAAAAAAACAACGTAATTATACTTTAATTCTGTGAGTCTACAGTATAACCATTCCTTTTCTCAGTTGCAAAGATTGGGTGATCTTATCATTTTATTTTTTTTTTGGCAAATACATTGCTTAAAGCAACTGGTAATATGTTAAAAACAAGATTATAAGTATTATATGCAGCAAATGCAATATATGAAGTTGTTGCTTTAAAGATTTGACTTGGCGGCTTGTGGGTCTGAACGTTTGGATGTTTCCCTCGCTTCTACGTGAGCGTCCTCCCATGATGCAGTCACTTTACGGTGTATTTTACACGAACCAATAAAAATGTAAAACCTCCCCAGAGCTTAGGGCGCGGACTAGCCGGGTTGCGAGTACAATGGCAGGGAAAGGATTGACATTATTACTGCAGCCGGTTTAAGCCAGTGAACACCTCTCATAACCGCTTGCAGCTTTGCGGAGATTACAGGTGTAATCATGCATTATGTGTCCTGTGATGGTTCAGTGGGGGGGGGAGTAGGCAACCTTTTCCCAGTTCAGTGTCGCCTGCGCCGCAGTTGGCTTGGCCTTTGTTCGCCAGTGCCAAAGCCACCAGGTGTTTTTATCAACCCACGGGACCACTACTGCTTTTAGTGTTTTGTTTTTTTTGTTTTTTTTTTTGCGCACTGATGCTGTTGGTGTTGCCAAGTTACGGACCATCACCTCTGACATTTATGGGCTTAACAAAGCAGAAAATGAAGTCTTGTCAGATCATTTTGATGCCAGTTTATGTGGAAGCCGCTCTCTGAGAGAAATTGCCGGGTTGCAAACGGGAAAGTCTTCAAAGGTTAACTCGTGGTACGACTTAAATTATTCCCGCAGGAAATAAATCTTTTATTAACTGTACTGGTAGTATTTTAAGTTATTTAAAAAAAAAAAAAAAAAAAAAAAAAAAACATCATTCAAAAGCTTAACATCCACATTTATCATGCTGATCCTGTAAAATTTCAACAAACTGTAAAAATTAAGTTTATTGTGAAACTTGAGTTTAATGTTAACTATTTACTTTTGTTTTTTAGGGTGAAATATGGCCAGATCAAACACAAGCAAGAATAAGCAGCCAGATATGGCCCAAAAAAATTAGAGGAAGGCAGAAGGAAAATCTATAGCCATTTAATATGCCGTTGGAATTGTGATAAATAAATCATTTCTTTTTCAACAAGAAACAGATTTAATTGTGTTTGCGTAGGACAAGTAGTTAGTCAGACATTCATGATTTCAAATGATGTCAACTTATTTTTTTTTTTTTTTTTTTTTTTTTTTTTTTT
This sequence comes from Festucalex cinctus, assembly GCF_051991245.1. Classification (NCBI taxonomy): domain Eukaryota; kingdom Metazoa; phylum Chordata; class Actinopteri; order Syngnathiformes; family Syngnathidae; genus Festucalex; species Festucalex cinctus. The sequence goes on from NC_135431.1 coordinate 11,133,080, forward strand.
TTTTACACAGGAACACCCCGTATTTTAACATTACCATTGGGTTGTACAAGTGGGAAAAGTCATACATATCCATTTGTGACACGGTTAACTCTTTTACTGCCACACGTGAACTCTTCTTTCAAGGCAAAAATAATATTGTTTGCTTTTACTACATATACAATGTGGGTACTAAATGAAAGATCACATTCCATTCTTTCATTAGAAAAAAAGTATGTTTGTACCTTATTCCCTTCTTTAGTAATCACCATCAGAAAATAGGTCATTTGAGTGACATTTAGCGAAAATTGAAAAGATAAGTTGAAAACAAGCTTTTTGTGAAGGTACATTTTCTCCACAACAGTGACTTTGACACTAATATTTTTATTTAGTGACCCTCTGTGAATTAGTTTTAATGTGACAAAGGCTTTGATCATTCACGTCATCCTTGAAAACGTTCCATTTCATCACATTCCGTCATGTTTTATTGTAATTCCATATACCGGCAACCCTTTGAATAGAGATACAATGCTGCCATCTGCTGGCTATAGTTAGTGGGTGTTTTTGATTACACAGCCCATTGACTAGGCAGCGCTCCACTTAGACGTTGCACTTCCCATTGTTTAAAAAAAAAAAAAAAAAAGATTTAACATTTATGGCGGCATACATCGTGATTTTATTAACCGTTATTAAACGTTTTTGGCGGTCAAAGAGTTCATTGTTACAAAAGTGGAAAATAGATTTTTTTTTTAAATGCTATAGCAGGTGCACAGACGATGAACCACAATAGAGCAGGGGAACACTGCAGTGACTGAACTCAACTGCCGGGTTGACGTCTGCGCTCCTCTCCCTCGATAAGACGCTGGCAGCAAGCATTTGGCAGCGTTTAGCTCGCTATTCTAGAGAGACGCGAGCGCCATCACTGCCATATCCACCCTCCACCTGCTTCGCTTCCCCCAACCTTCTGCTCCACGTACAACCCACTTGGCTGACTCCTCTGCTGAGTTCCTCACCCAGCTCCCTTCTAGTTCCATGCACATTAATAATACAAGTAGACCCAAATCAAAGTGGGAGCTTTAGGAGGAAATTCCATTGAATATTTTCAAAAACACATTTTATTTCTGGCAGTTCTATTCTTCGGCCCAATAATTTATCCTTTTGAGGGTCATTTTTCTCACTCGAAAATTCTCCATATTTCATAATGGTACATAGCAAATGGAGTGCACCTATACAGCGCTTTATTTACACCATCCCAGTACCCGCAGCAAGTTTATACAGCAATGGGTGGCTACTATTCGAACTGCCAACCCTTCAGTTGCTACCTGACCTGCTCTACCAACTGAGCGGCAGTTGTAGATGTATTCATCCTAAATATGATGAAAATTTATGTTTCGTCACATGCACACAAGGCAGTCTGGAAAATTTGTTTTCCGGCGACAGTTTCACTGAGCAGTAGGATTTTTGTTAGGCACGTCTATCATGCATAGACCCGTAACGAATCGCACAAAGCTGTGGTGAAAACACACAGGAAGTTGTGGTTTGAAGGGTTAGGGTCCCTTCAAAGATGAACCAGACACATATCCAAGTATACTACATAGATGTATTTGGCGCTTTTCATTAATTCTATTCTGTGCAGTAGTGTAGCAAGGACATTGCTGGAATCAGACAATTCTTCCCAAGGTCAGAAGATAGACATCTTTAAAAAAATATCGGTGTACTTGTGGACTTATTCTGGTCTGCAAATGTTTTAGCACTGACCTCCTGTCACTGTGCCCCGGCCGTTCATCTAGACACTTGTTGCTGTGAATGTTGGGAATTCCGATTTTTAAATTTGACCTTAGGAGTATGTACAAGTGCAAGTATGGAGGTCAAGGGTCCGGCGTGAGCATATGGAGAGCTATAGGAGGGGCTGGTAGAGAGAGAAGGCAGAGAGATGAGAGCTCCTCCGGGCCCCCTGCCGAGGATGAGTAGGCCGTGACATTTCCAATTTGCTCAAATTGATCACCAGCCAGATTCTCGCTCGCCTGCCTGCCCCGCTCGTCTGTGGCAAAGCCCATGCCCGGACTGCGGTGCGTTATGATGAATGGGCTAAATGTCAAGGACGTGAAACCCGGCTCAGATCTTCCGCGGCCACGCTCCATTTAGTACTCCGCTTCTCAGGTCGGAAGAGAGGTTCGCCCCTAAACCTGGCATGATAGGTTTGTGATAACCCTTGTCCCGTAGACGTGAGCGCTCGTGACAAATGGTTCAAATACTGTCTGCACATGTAGAGTTCTGGCTTCAATTATTGGCGTCTATGAAAGACAAGGACCCCATTTTGTGACTGATCTTTGCCAAAGAGAACAGAGGCCAAGTCTGACCATCTGGGAAAAGGTTTTCTGAACAGATGAAAACAAAATAAAGCTTTTTTTTTTTTTTTAGTGTACTACAGCATTGTTTACAGCAACGAAATGGAGCAAACATGGTGGCGGATCCATACTGAGTGGAGACCGTGAATTTATTGAAGTCATGGAAACATGACGGGATTATCAAAGGTTTGAAAAGCAAAATGCACACTGGTTTCTGTGGAAGACAATAATAAACATGCACACAAGAAAGATTTCATTTGGCCCTGCAGAATCCATATCTCAAACCTTTACAAAATCCTGAGCTAAATCTGACATAGGCGTAATATAAAATCATGCATATGTTGGCAAAGGCAACGCATGGCAAAAGAAGAAATACATTTCTTATAGGGCTTTATAGATTGCTTGTAAACCTGCACATGCACTTGGCGAATGAGGTTCTTTTCAATCCCTTTGCTGAGTTCACGGCTGATCTCTATACTGTATATTGAACAGGGGGAAAAATGAAGAGCGATGCCAACTGGTTGGGTGACATCATTACTGTTCAGGGTCTACAAACAGGCACTGTTTTGTTCTTTGTGATTTATTTTAACAGTCAAGTTGGGTCAAGTTGTACCATTCAGTTTGAGTACAACATTTAATTTGATAAGAGTTTTATTAAGAGTGGAATTTAAAAGTGCCACTTCAACAGTCGACAGTGGCAGTACAAGGGAAAATGTCCACCTTCTGAAATGAATTTTGGTCGTTTCAGTTTCTTTTTTTATTGTGATCTCTAATCTTATTCTGGTGATAAAAATAGACATTTTGGATGTTGTTAGATTGAAGGTGTCGTACTCGCATATCATTATCCTACGCTAATGTACTAAAGTAATCGATAAATTAGTGGTCTCTGCTGCGTTGCGACTGGAATTCCAAGTAAGGGGCTCTCTTTAAATTAATTGTGCATAAAAAATAAATAAATAAATAAAGGAATTTTAAATTAACTCAAAATTAACGCACTAATTTTGACATCCCTAAAGTAAACACTGAAAAACAATTACTGGCCTTAAATTTAATAACAAAAATCGAATAAAAATAGAGTGCAGCGGTAACTGAGCATGCCTTCTTGTGCCAACTAGTTTATTGCGTTCCATTCATAACCTCGAAACTGCTTATGTCCACACTGTCATAAACCCCGGTCCCCTGTACTATGTCGCTGTGTCGCTATGAAATTTTTAGATGCTATTTGGGGGTCGTGTGGTTGACTCAATTTGTGGCTTGGCGGCGCTCCAGGTCGCAACATTGCTGATGAGAGGCGAGTAAGCAAGGCTCCAAAAGAAACTCCTCCATCGTTAGCTGGCGGCTGGCTTACCTGAGATTAGGGTCACGCTTCATTTCGCTAGGCGCACATCAAAGTTGGCCCGTGGTGCCCGCGCCGCGTGCCTTGATGGGATTAAGCCTGTGGCAAAGCGCAGAGTGGAGGTTTGACCTCAACACCAGCCAGGAAGGAAGCCTTCTGTTAGCAAGGACGGTGTTACCTCGTCTTGCCTTGTATCATTTTGCATTTGCTGGATCTGGTCCTCACTTGGGACTGCAATAGAGATCCTGTGGTCACGTGACTTTTTCTGAACACCCGATGGCAGGAAATGATTGGCACCGTGTTAATTAATGGGTTCCGAAGTTGTTGAGGGTGAAAACTAGCGTTTATCCATCAACTCTCCGTCCAAGCACATTAACAGTTACTTTGATGAAAAGGACATGATAAACATGCACGAGGTGGACATGTTTAGATTGCCGATGAAGTGTCAGGAGTGCTTTTTTCCAACTCGGCGACGCTGCTAGTGGAATTAGCTCCTCCCTTGCCGGTGAGCTCTTTCAAATGTGATCATACTAAGGCTTGACAAGTTTGTAAATCTGGATTTATTTACCTTTTATGTGTGCTCAAAATGCCATCAGAGTTAGCGGTTTGACTCAAGTGTTGTGGTGTTATTTAGGTACATTAGCAACCTAGCTGCTAAATCGGCTGCCGCCATTTATGCCGTAAAAAATCTTCTTTATGGTGTTGGTCAGTTATTAAATTCAATTGTAATATCTATTAAACCGTAGCAGCACAAATGAATGGAACAGATTATTTCCCCCACATTTTGCATGTGCAAACAGTTAGCATCTGCTTATTCAGCCACCATGTACATACAGAGTGCAATATCGGCTACTACTGCTTCTTCTTATGGTAGCCTCGAGCATGATCTTTTTTTTTTGCCTCTTCTCGTTTTGGCAGCTGGTCCACAACAGCTGTCAATCATTGTTCAAGTGTGCTGTTTGCTATTTACGCAAAGTGGCACATGCGTTTTCTATCATGCCTAAATGACTGTGCTAACGATTTTGGGATGCGTGACGTCAACGTCAGGATCTCCATAGGCAGAGCGGACGGACACAATACCATAAACATACCATAACGGGTTTAATACATTACACCTAAAAACTTAGCTCCTCTCAAACATATAAAGCTTCCCTCCCAGAGTACCTAAGGTGACCAGACGTCCTGGATTTAGGGGACAGGACCGTCATGTTTTTGAACATTGTGTCCATACAAATGCTCATTAATGCACCAAACAGACTAGTACATTTTGTAATTTATTTAATTTGACGCACCAAAACCAGAACAGCCACGTCAACTCAATTTCCAGGGAATACTTTTTTTTTTTTTTTTTTTTTTTTTTTTTTAAATTAAAGTATTATGCAGTGCAATAACACTGGGACCAAGCAAAAAAGGTTGGATATTATTTAGTGCAGTTGAACTGTCAACCATGATAGCATTTAGCACTAGCTAAAGTAGTAGCCACCTATAACCAGATTGACTAGCAATTACATTTGCTATAAATATTTCCTGGTGATATGTATATTTGATTTTCGGTTTTTAATTTTGAAAATCTGGTCACATTAGGAGTAACAGTTCAATATTATACGTCCTCCTTCCTTCCAATTATTCTACACTACTACTTTCCTATTGAAACAGGACTTTGGGGCCTAATTGTTGGGGTGTTTTGGAATAAACACAAAAGAAAAGGAGATTACTGTACATTTTTCTCCTTCAGAGTTTGTCTTAGCCTGAATGAATCTCACAATGTAACTCCACCGACATAGCGGTGAGTTCAAAGAAAACGCAAGTCAGCGCACATAGGAAGTGAAAACAGCAGGTGAAGTTGTGTACGGAAGCTCACCTCCCACCGGGAAGATAGCTGCGATGAAAGAACAATACCTAACGTACAGTAGAACTTTCTCACGTTCCGCCGGCATTCCGCTCTCCCCATCTACTTCTCCGAGACAAAAGTCAACGAGCGCAATCTGTGCGTTTTGAGCGCGGGGTGATGCGGTTGCACCCAGTGTCGTCATTGCCGGTTTCACATCAAAGCCCGGCGCCAGACAAGAGGTCTCACTGAGGAGAGACGAGTTCAGGCAGTGTCTTAACCAGACAATATTTTTTTTTTCATCCTGTCTGAGTCACAGGAATCTGTTCCGATAATGCACATCACGACCTCAGCGACAGACTTCAGTAGCTGACAATCACATGAACTTGTGAAACTCTAAACATGCCGGCTTGTGTCAGAGCATGCCTGACTGAGTGACATTTCGCGGGTCCGTTTTCGAAAGCCAGCGACGATAGTGAGCTTTTGGCTGTCGTCTTACAACAAGAGTCGCAAAGTCAGATTGTGTCAAACAGTTTACATCGTAATTCAAAGTTTAAGGTTTTTTATTTATTTATTATTATTTCGCTCTCTAAGAAGAATGTGTCTTTGAGCCAGAGACACCAGTATACACAAAAATAAATAATTGTACATCAAAATCATACATATACGCCACATACATCCCCATCAATGTATTCCGCATACAGTTGGTTCTTCATGTTGATTGACTTTTAATTGAGATATCGTCATTTTACTCAATAAGTCTGGACCCATTTCATTGTACATTTTAGTGGGAGAAGCAACCATTATTTGCACATTTTTGCTGTTTTTGTCCGGGTTTACCGGCCAAGCCCTGACACGAATATCAATAAAACAATCATAATTGTAAATAAAACAGTTGCAAGGGTTCACTGCCAAGTAACTAGCAGTACGAGGTCAGCAGGTCTCAGCTAATTGGAGCTAACATTTTCACATGATGGGCATGTGTCACCAGCAGTGCAAGAAAAGTTTTTTTTATTTTCAAGCTCTTTTTAAATACTACTTTTAACATTGTGATAATTTCATGAGGTGGGGAATAATTTATGTGAGCACCGAGAGCCCCGACTTAAAAATGTATCACTTGGCGGGACTTGAGTTTGACCTTCTCGACTGGGCTTTGAATGTCGGATGAAGCGCCAGTATGAATTGGAAATGCGTGCGTGACAAAGGTGACTATCTGAGGAAAATGAAAATGCATAAAAGGGTCCTAAAAGGTCTGAAAGGTCAGTAAGCGCCGCTGAAGAATGTTACGGTGTCGTTAACGAGCCTATAAGCCATATCATTGTCTAGTCTGGATTTAACAGCTCTGGATTTTTTTTTTTTTTGCAACGATGAGTTGTAATAGAAATCTGCTTAAAACTCCTGTTGTGGGTCAAATATACCAATTTAAAATTGTTATTCTTCCAACAAACTAATCGCTTAATAAACGCCAAAGTATTGTAAAATAATTTACTCAAATGGTCTGGCAGTAATTCAAACTTTATTGTTGAAAGCCTCAAGGGACCAAAAAAAAATAAGTTATTTTATTTATGTTATATATATATATATATATATATATATATATATATTTATTTTTTTCCCAGAATTTTATTCTGCCAAATATAATCTGCAACCAGCCCTAATTTTTGGTGCGCCAAAGAAATAAACAGGAATATTAACTGTTGCAATATTAAGTACTAAATTGACGCATTGTTCATGATGTGAAAATTATTATTATTATTATTATTATTATTATTATTATTATTATTATTATTTATTTATTTATTTTTAATCTATCCCCCCACAGGGACACTAAACGCCTTAGTGAAGCAAAAGGGCCTGACCAGCTCAGATGGGCCAGTGTGGTCGCTAAGCGGTAACCAAGGGGAGCGCTGGAAGCAGGCCAAAGTCAGCGTCCATCCGACGGCATCGTTTCAGGTAAGAACTTTTCGATTTTGTTTACATCTATTTCTGACATTTTAGTAAAAGTGTTTCACACAACATTTTGTCATAACAGTTCGATATAATTTCAGTGATGTCATTGAAAAATAACTGGAGCATGAACATGCAGTACCCAGGCTGAATTTAGCTCCTCCCCATTATACAAAGTACAAAGGTGGATCACGTCAACAGACTTCATTGACAGCAATTACTACTTTCCTATTAGCCACGGTTTTGTTGCTATCTTGAAAAGCACAAAAAGCACGACTCGTGAGTTTTTCAGCTACTCGCTGGGATAAGTTCCACACTAATTGGTGAATTTGCATATGTGGGGGATGGAATTGATGGATGAATTAGGGTTGTGCATCCATCCATTCATCCATCCATTTTCTGAACCACTTGCTCCTCACTAGGGTCGTGGGGGGTGCTGGAGCCTATCCCAACTGGCTATGGGCACTAGGACTACATATATGATTACATATTCTATTCCGATGCAGTTTAAAAAAAAAAACATTGTCAACATTGTTAAAATGTCTAATACTATAGAATGCACATATTTGAGTTCAAATTTTCAGTGATTAATTGAAATTGTTTATTTAAACAACACTTTTATGATAATTTATAGCAAGTAAATTCCAATGCATTGTTTATACAAGGAAACCATACTACTTTATTTAAAAAAATAATTTTAAAATAACAAATTTTATACATTTTGTTTGGTCCGAAAGGAACTTACATAATTCTCAAATTTTTGTCTTATTTTTTCGCTTAAACATTTTCTTGTTTTGCACCAAAATAAAAGATCACTTGAATAATCGGGATTTTAATTATTTCCAAAATAATCGTATTTTTCATTATCGAGCAGCCCTAGGATCAATGCCGTTGTATTGAAGAGGCAATAATTTATTTTTTTGGCATGCAGGAGCTTCACCTAAATTATGGCAATATCAAACCGTGTTCATGGTTCTTCGTCACTTTTATGAAAACAAAATAATTTTTGTGCTTCTACCTTTTGGCAGACACAAAGACACGTTGCGTTACATTTCAGTTCCACCCTTGAATCTTTCCAGGTGGTACTCGAGGGAATCCGAGGACCAGGCATTGAGGGAGACATCGCCATCGATGATGTCACGTTGGAGGAAGGGGAGTGTCGAGACCCGCCGCCCAGTGAGTAGCGCCGCCATTTTGGGACAGAGAAAAAACACAAAAAAACATCTCGGACTATATAAATACCAATCATAGACATTTGCCAGACTTCAGAAAATGAAAATGAAATGGTCGCTGTAGCAACAGTGTTGTAATCATATGAAGGACAGCCGTGAAAGCACAAGAGCGAAGGGACAGTAATTGGACAGTATGAACAAATGGAGGTTAAAAAAAAAAAAAAAAAAAGGCACAGAAAACGGTCTGAAATTGAAGAGGTAATCTGGGGCAGGCAGAAGTGATGGCGTTCCTTTGATTGAATCTTGCTTCCTTCTGCTCCAAGGAGCTTTTCTCTCCAGAAACATCTCAACCTCACATGTCCCTTTAACAATTCATGAAAAATCAGGCTACTCGTCTCTTTTCATCATTGTGGGAGGAATCAGTTTGCAATTTTTAGTCGATGCGACGTATTTATTTTATGATCTATCATTATTGAAGGTATTTTTTATGAATTCACTCTGGCGCTGCGAGGAGTGGTCGTCGGCCCTCAGGACACGCGGCGACGACGCCATGAATTATAAAATTCAATCTGGCGCGATGAATCTTACATGACTCCGAGTGAGGTAAAGGAGGAGAACGTTTGAGGAATTGGTAATGTGGTCTGACGGAACGTGACTTATGGCTGATGCCGTTAATCAAGGATAGTTTGGCGCGACCTCACAGGGTTCATCCTGCCCAAAGGGGATCGTTGCAAGATCAATGTCGCCCGTGCTCGAAATGCCAAACTCGATTAGAAGCGCATTCCAAGCGAAGCTTTTGTTTTGCTTGCAGGTTGTCAAACCATAAAAACATAATTATGGCTTCTTAGGAGGTCGTTAAATGTTTAGACATAGGGCTTGTTTTGCCTAAATCAGGGGTCTGTAACCTGTGGCTCTGGGGCCACATGGGGCTTTTAGTTCCTCTCCTGTGGATCAACGAAAAAAGAAAAATTGTAAAAATTATTATTTTTTCATTTATTTTTATTTTCTAGATCAAATATTATTTAAATTAATTAATTATTTCGATTTTTTTTTAAATGTATAGTTAAATATTCAAAAAATGTATAGTTAAATATTCGAAAAAATGTCAGTCAAAAGCTTAAATTGTCAGAAATAAAATTACCTAAAAAATGTAAAAAAAAAAATGACCAAAAAGAGGAAAAGAACATTACCATAAGATGTCCATTAAATTGCCAAAAATATCTAAGAATTCATTGTTAATGGCAGAAAAGAAAGCGTTCAAAAAGTATAAAATGTCCAATAAAAAAAGGCCCCCAAAAATTACGATATAATGTACACAAAATTGCCCAAAAAGTTAATTTTTTTTTTTAATGGCACAAAAGAAAATGTTTAAAAAGTAAACATAAAATGTCCAAAAACAAAAGAAAAAGTCCTGAAAATTACCATAAAATGTCCACAAAATTGTCAAAAAAAAGTTAGAAATTTATTTGCAAAAGGCAAGAAATAAAATTCAAAAAGTAACTACAAAGTGTCCAAAAACAAAAGAAGAAATCCTTAAAATTACCATAAAAGGTCGACAAAATTAAAAAAAAAAAAATAGAAAAATTATTTACAAAGACAGGAAAGAAAATGTTAAAAAAGTAAACATAAAATGTGAACAAAATTGCGAAAAAGTATTTATTTATTTTTTTTAAAGTCAGAAAAGAAAATGTTTAAAATGTAACCATAAAGTGTCCAAAAACAAATGAAGAAATCCTGAAAATTACCAAAAAAGGTCCACAAAATTGTCAGTTAGAAAATTTATTTGTAAAAAGGTAGGAAACAAAATATTTAAAATATGTCCAAAAACAAAAAAGAAATACCAAAAATTACCATAAAATGTCCACAAAATTGCCAAAAATGTCAGAAAATTGATAGCAAAAAGGGCAGGGGAAAAAAAATGTCAAAAAGTAGTCATAAAATGAGGGACAGAAAATTTGTGTAATATGTCCATAAAATTGCCAAAAATGTCCGAAATTTGACAGAAAGGTAGAAAAGTCAACAAATGTATAAAAACAAAGTACGATAAATGTAGTGAAGAGCCTCTGATCAAAACTAACTACACTGTTATATCACAATATGACAGAATTCTAAATGTTATTTTTGACCTTCCAGACCTCAGTGCCATCGCTCAGTCCACTTCCCTGCATATATGGCTGCTGTGCGTCACCGTGGTGGTGACCCTCCTGGAGGGTCAGAGGTGACCCTTCTGGCCGTCGTCTCAGAGGCCGACCTTCAGACCTGCCGTCTGTGAGCTGTACCCTCGGCATCCCGTCACCAAAGATTCACGCATCCCGAAAGCGGCGACGGTCCCCACCCCCACAACCCCGGCGGACCGCATCGGGGACACAAATGAAGACACTAAACTGTGATTTAAAAAAAAAAAAAATCAGAAGAAAAAGTAATAATAAAGATGTGCTAAGTTTTTGGAGACAAAAAAAAAAGACTTCGATAGTGCAACACTCCTCGTGCGGGACTCTTGATGAGCACAAAGGGTGAACTTTGACCTTGCATCGAAGGAGGGGCAATTTGTAAAGCACAAGAACAATTTTATGAAGTTATATGAAGAAAAAAATATATATATATCTTTGCAAGGCAGCAGAATATAAATGCTGCTGACATTTTGAAGGAGGAAATTGAATCAGACCTTTCTCTGTGTATCTTTATCTTCATTTCCCTCGCACCAGATGCCAATCGCTTGTTGTTGTTTTTTTTCCCCACCAGCCTCGTTTTTGTTCTTTTATCTGCTTGGTGCTGTTCTGAAGAAAATCAAGACCTCTGGCAATGTTTTGTTTTGTCTGCTTTAAGACTCCCATACCCCCCCCCCAAATCCCCCATGGCTGCCTATGTACTTTTTACACTGTGCCCACCAGTCCAAGTGGCCAACCGATGGTACGATGGCAGAACAAAAAGGAAAATCGGCGGAAAGAGAGGGCGGCGGCAAAAAAAAAGAGAAAAAAAAAGCAAAGGTCGACAAGTCCGGGACGTGATTGATGACGGGACGACGGTCCGATGAGCGAGGCCTGACAGAGTGGAGTGGGTCCGCCAGAGACAAAAGAAGAAGCCACTTTTCTTTCTGCCATGAATCAAAGTGCCTTCAAGATTACAAACGCGGAATCTCGAGCCCGGCTGTCGCGCAACATCGAACGCGCGCGTCCATGCTACGTGGGATGGGCTATTTTCTACACGCGTCTCTCTTTGCCCCCTTCCAACCCACCACACAAGTGCTGACGGGGCATCGTAGGCCAAGGACCATTTGCTAGACCACAGGATTGGAAACTAGAAAAGAAAACGCAGGCTCTGGATATTTTTCAACGGATGAAGACACTTGTTGGATTGACTACCCAACTGAGGTAGCTTTTTTTTTTTCTTTTTTTTTTCTTAAATAATCAAAAACGAGAGGGCAAACCACTCCTCTCTGCCGCCATTTCTACAACAACACAACCAGAAAACAAAAGATATGAATAATAATGATGATGATAATAATAATAATGTTGATAATAGTCCTGATATTTTATTACTCCAGCGAGAATGTTTCTCTGCTTTTACACAAACTGTGAAGATTTGACTGTGGACGATCTACCTGAGACCATAACCTTAACCAGCGGGGGTTTTTAAGAAATGTATTGTAAAAACTAAACAAAAAAGAAAAAAAACAAAACAACGAAAATGAGAAATTTTCTGTTCATCGTTGTTTATGACAAATGCTTTGAGGACTTGTCTTGTTTTTGTTTTGTTTTTTTTCCTCCCTTCTGTTTTTCGTCTCCCTTGCATTTCGAAAGTATCCAAGCGGGTGGAAGCGTTACGAATGATGCCGATCGTGTACGTTATATAACTTGTAAATGTTGAAGAATCTCTTTGGCAGAGTTTTATGATCAGTGTTTTATGTTGGCATCAGGGAAGCACAACATTTCAATTTATTTATAGTTCTCCGCACAAACCAGAATTTACTAGGATGTCATGCAAAAAAAGTTTTGCAATTATTTAAAAATTGCCTCTCTTTTTTTGTTTATAAAATTGGTCAGGCTAGAGTACCGAACCTCATTTTGTTTGACTCGGGTCCTATGGCGGCACACTTTCCTAAATTTGTCGTCATAAATTGCTATTCACCCACGCTAATGAAGACAAACACATCTCAGTAAGCAATCAAATGAAAAAAAATAGTAACTTAGAGTGATTACTACAGAAAATTTGTGCTCCTTTTGTAATCTCAAAACATGCTGGGAAACCGAGGACCTCCTATACTCACTTTCCTGACGCCAATTTCCTACGAAATTCTTGCTCGAGAAGCTGAATGGCTCCAGGGTGGCCGACTGTACGCAGATGAAGCCCGAATTTGCTGATTCATAGTGTGACAGGAACCTGATACGATGATAAACATGCTGAGCAAAACAGGGCAGAATGATGGGCATCCTGCTGTTATTATTTAAGACAATTCATTCCTGTGTTTATACTCCCACCAGGCCCCGCTCATAATGAATGTATGCAGTAGCTTTTGTTTGCATTATTTTATCGGGAGAAACTTTCCACATACAGAAGTTGGTCTAACTTTGCCGGCGGTAGCTCATTGCTAATCAACTGTCACTTTATAGTCAGAAAGAGCCAAAGTTTCCCTGGAAGTGTTGATCAGCTTGCTGTTCCTTTTACAGCCAACCTCAGACGAAAATTTCAAGTGGAAATCAACAGCACCTGGGGTTTCACATTACAAATTCTCTTTTGGTATTGTTTGATATTAAGCATTTCTTGACAATAATATGTTATGTGTGACCTCACTAGTCTAGACATTTGTGTAATATGAGTTATGCAGCAAAATCCAGCCTCTTTTACCTATGTCACGGGGCGGCCATTTTGCCACTTGCTGTCGACTGAAGATGACATCACAGTTGTTCAGGTCTCAGGTCACGACCAATCACAGCTCACGTGTTTTCTGAAGCTGAGCTGTGATTGGTTGTTACCTGAGACCTGAACAACTGTGATGTCATTTTCATTCGACAGCAAGTGGCAAAATGGCCGCCTGATGATATTGATCAAAACTGCTGGATTTTGCTGCTTAACTCATATGATAGCTTTGGACCGTCAACACAAAATATTGTGTTGTAGCTACAATTAGCCAGTAAGTCACAATGAAGATATTCATCTTGACGCGATTCCGTTGCAAATGCGTTAGACGACGTACTGCCAAAAACACATCGCTCGAATACAAATACACGTACCGTTACACGCCTGGTCCCCACTGTGCTAAAGCTCCTAATATACCTCTTAATTTCTGTACATGCACACATTCAACAGGGATAATGGGCCTAAATGCAGAGGATTAACTGGTTCGGAATACGTAAACAGTGAGATTTGATGAGAGGCCTCTGTGGGCTGGAAGGCTGTGAAATGTTCATCAAACAAGGGCACAAAATGGAGGTTTTAACATTTGTTACGTTTTGCCATTTATGTCAAAAACTCACATTCCCCCCGCAAAAACAGGGATAGCAGTACAGTGGTTTGCCTGAGCCCGAGGCATTTCCTCCAGTATGTGCTGCTACGCTTACAAAACAACACTCGGATGACAGGAGAAAAAAAAAAAAAACAAGACAGTTGTTAATGCGTCTTTAGAATCCACACCAACGCTTGCACGTTTGGGTCAGGTGTGTGCAGCAGTTGCGATATAAAGTGGAAATTGCTTTTTTTTTGTAGCCCCGCAGAAAAGGCGTGACACTAATTGATTTTGTGTTGCACGGTTGCCGTCTGGTTGGTGGGCGGGGGGGATGCGCTCCTGCAGACAGGAATAGCGCTTTCTTCACCAAGGCGCTTCATTCGGCACGCTCCACTCGTTACCTCGGCGCAAGATAAATTGGACGAGTTAATTAAATATTAGGGCTATTGACGATGAAGGGAGCGAATAAGGACACGGTGCCATCTAACATTCTCTCAGAGTTTCGGCTTTGATGAATTAATAATAATGCGTTTGTTCGGAGAGCTGCTTGGCGCTTCCTGTATCGTTATAATATCATGAAAGGGAAGGCAACCAATCAGCTTTTGGTTGCAAACTAAACCCAAAAGTCAAATTAAAGCAACGAAGGGGCCCTCAACCCCTAGAAATTATCTTTCAAATACGACACCACGCTTAGCCCACTTGAAAGCATCTCATTTTAGTGTCATCCCTGCTTCCAATGGGGTCTCAACAGCATGTTCGTGAAAATATAAGTTCTGGAATTTGCTCAAAATGGCTGCTTCCATCCAAGACAGCATTTTTATTTCCATCTTGAACATTTTCGTGTGTCCTGTCTTATAGATGTCCATTGGTGAAACTTGTCGGGCTTTTTTTTTGAGGTGTCAAGAAGGGACTGAACCACTACTTGATTCACTTTGACCCAGTTTTCTTTCTGGTTCATTTTCTACAAAGCAAATTGATCCAAGTAATTGGGTTATTATAGAAAATTGGGTCAAATTGACCAATGTAGCGGTTGGGTTATTTTTGTAGTTGGGTCACCCAGAATGGGTCAAAAAAAAGACAGATACAACTTTTTACATTATTCATTGAACCAAAATAGTTGCATCAAATATATAACCCACAAACCAACCCAATCTTCTGTTGTTGTTGTTGTTGTTTTTTTTCTTCTTGTATTTATTTTTGGGGTTATGGTTTGAGCTAAATTAATAACCCGACAAGTTGGGTCGGTCTCATTTTGCCTCATATTGGTTTATTTTTGAGCCAATTGTTTTTAGACTGTAGTTGATGTAGGCAAAAAAGCTTTGCAATTTAGCGCCACCTATCTGTCTTTGATACCTGCTTTGGATTGGGGATCATTTGGACAAATTGCCAACTTAAAGATTGTTCAAATTTGATAAAATAGCCACCTTACGAGTTTTTCGTGTGTCCTGCCACGATAGTTATGTCCATCCATTTTGTCTATTTGTGAAAATGGCGTCGAACTAATTATTTATTTATTTTACATCACACCCGCTTTTTCATGGCAGATCTTCAAGATGGACTTTGACGATATGTCTCTGTTAACATTAGATGGTATCGGCATCAAAAGCATCATTTTACTTCCGATTGGGACTCATTTGGAAATCATTCCCCATCAAAGCCCTGTTATTAGCCCAAAATGGCCTCATCCCACCAAAATCATTGAGACTTTTTTGTGTCTTATAATAAATGAAGGGGGCAATTATTGAAACTGGTCACGGGGGGCTCATTTTCCCACCCTAACTTTTCATAGCGAGTATCAATGGTTTCCATTCAAATTTTCGGACATGTTGATGGCCCCAGAAAGATGCATGATGTAACTCAATATACAGTAAGTCATTGATATAGCACTGCAAGCTATAGAACTTATGCTATCTGATTGTTTTCATAAATTCAGCATGGCCAACTGAGGCAAATTAATATATTTACAAACCACAAGAGTCAGCAGGAAAGTCAGTGAAGCTTGTGCAAACGTCATAAATGGGTCAAATCTTTGTATTGAACAGCCTAATCCTCTTTGGAAGGGAAAAAAAAAAGACATTGGCCTGATTCTTGGTGTTTTAATTCCTAGCGAGGGGCTTGAAAAGGAACAGTGCCAACATTTCCCTCGTTTCCTTATCAACTTCGAAAAGGGCTGAGCCACGTTGTGCCATTCATCATGCTACTTTTCCCTCCAGCCCCTCAGTGTCGCCATCCACTCGTGTGGTATAATTGCATCTGGTATCCACTAATTACCACGAACGAGTGTTGCATTTGACAGAATTAGCCATTACTGCGTTGTTTTTTTCCTCACAGAAAAGTGCTCAACACGAAGACATTTCTAGACTCTTGGCCATGCGAATTATATGAAATTAATTTGGTGTTTTCGAGTTGTGCTTCTGCGATGCTTCTTCATCTTGTTTCCGTGCCAACATCCTGTAATAACCACCCATCACTCTTCTCTGTTTTGTGCTCACTATTTATACGGCGATCAAGCGTCTTTTCCACCGCGTTTTTTTGGATTTATCATCCGTTTTTAGTGCCAAACCTGCAACTAATGAAAGAAATAAAGAAAACAAATGTTTGATATGCTATGTGGAACGCATTTGTTGTTGCTGACATGTTTTTATCACTAAAAAATGCAAAATGAACTAAAAAGTTGTTTCCGCCTTTTACGATGACAGGGAAAACAGACAAGTTTCTTCATGGGTTTTCAAAACAGATGGTGTGCAAAATGCAAAAAAAAAAAAAAAAGGTTTTAAAATGGTGGGCAACAATGTTTTCTACTATCTAAAATTATTCCAAGGTTTCTTGTTGTGACAGTGAAGTTAGATGTTGTAGGTGTTGTTTCTCTTATCTTTGAGACAAAAACAAAATCTTTCAATCCAAATGTAATCTTCTTGACGCTCCCTCCATCATCGTTGTTTGATGAGGTGACCTTCGAACAATGCGCCATAGCAGATTCCTCATCAGGTTTGCACACACTACACAAAAATGTTTTCTTTTAAAAACGTCTTTGAAATTAAGGTTTGAACATGTAATTAGACATGACTGCTTGGTCATGTCGTTCAAGTCTTGTGAATACCAAGTCAAAGTCAAATCCGGTCTTTTACATGTTTAAGGCCAGCAAGTCCTAAAAAATGGCTTAAAGATGTTTTTATTTTTTTTCCCCCTCAGTTAAAACATAACCAACGAACAAAAAAACTTTGGCTTTTTTTCACACTTGTTGACTATATACAGTATGTATATATATATATATATATATATATATATATATATATATATATATATATATATATATATATATATATATATATATATATATATATATATATGTATGTATATATATATGTATGTATATATATATGTATGTATATATATATGTATGTATATATATATATATATGTATGTATATATATATATATGTATGTATATATATATATATGTATGTATATATATATATATGTATGTATATATATATATATGTATGTATATATATATATATGTATGTATATATATATATATGTATATATATATATATGTATATATATATATATATATATATATATATATATATATATATATATGTATGTATATATATATGTATGTATATATATATATATGTATGTATATATATATATATGTATGTATATATATATATATGTATGTATATATATATATATGTATGTATATATATATATATATATATGTATGTATATATATATATATATATATGTATGTATATATATATATATGTATGTATATATATATATATATATATATGTATGTATATATATATATATGTATGTATATATATATATATATATGTATGTATATATATATATATATATGTATGTATATATATATATATATATATATATATATGTATGTATATATATATATATATATATATATATATGTATGTATATATATATATATATATATATATGTATGTATATATATATATATATATATATATGTATGTATATATATATATATATATATATATATATATATATGTATGTATATATATATATATATATATATGTATGTATATATATATATATATATATATGTATATATATATATATATATATATATATATATGTATATATATATATATATATATATATATGTATATATATATATATATATATATATGTATATATATATATATGTATATATATATGTATATATATATATATATGTATATATATATGTATATATATATATATGTATATATATATGTATATATATATATATGTATATATATATGTATATATATATGTATATATATATATATATGTATATATATATATATGTATATATATATATATGTATATATATATATATGTATATATATATATGTATATATATATATATATATATATATATATATATATATATATGTATATATATATATATGTATATATATATATGTATATATATATATATATATATATATATATATATATATATGTATGTATGAGGGGAAAACAACTAATCAGAGCCAGGTGTGAGTGACGACTCTGACGAGGTGTCAATCATTTGCCATGCACACTCGTGCGGGCGCAGCGCCCCTCAGTTTTGTGCTGACATGTTACTTTGGGCTTCAGGAGTTTTATTAAATTTATGGAATATCCACTTTCGGAAAAGAAAAACAAAAGCGCCACCACTTATCTGCGAAACAAGAAAACAGAAGCGGAGCAAAAGGACCTAAGGCAGGTGAGAGGATTCAAAAGCGACACGGAAGCAACATACCCTCAACATCACCTGTTTTTTTTTTGTTTGTTTTTTTAATTGATTGTACATTCCGAAAAGTAAAACTTTTTACATTTTGTGTTCTATAGTGTTTAAAAAAAAATATGCTACCATTATCGCACTTAAAACCGTGTTAGAGCTAGCGTAATTTGGTGAGAGTGCTGCTATTTTGTTAGCGTTATCTGACGGACTAAATGGCAATTAGGCCTATATGCCTTTGATTCGATTTGGCACGTTTGTAAGCAGGGGGCTTTGGTCAGAGACTCATTTTGGTGAGGGATTTTGTGAAGTGGGGCTGCATTCAAATCTTGCTAGCAGTTTCAACACGACAAACTCCCCCTCTAAATCTGACTCAAGCCATTCGAGATGGGACTTCACAAAATATCCTCCCATTATGCTAAGCCGAGTCATTTTTGACTCTGTGGGTGCTGGACTGGCTTAGCATGTGTTGAGAAGGAGATGGTCGTCGTTCTTGATGATGGACCGGCGTCTGTCACAACCTCAACCTAACCCGGTTAACGAGCGCAGACGACGCCGCTGCCCTCATGAATATTAATGAGCTCCTCCCAGCATGCTTGATCCAATCTCGCATCTTTCAGTAGACATGAAGGTGATATCAATCGTAGTAGCATCTGGCTCTCAGGGGGAGCGAGTTGCATTTCTCACACGCTTGAGCGAGTGCTTGTTTACGCTCACTTCTCATGCTCACTAATTACGCATGCATTTTAACATAACCGCTCATGCTTACACATAAATAGCAAATATTCGGAACTTGTTAGACATTTGCATCAACAACACAGTAGCAGCCAACTAAAGATTTAAATAAGAAAAGTAGTCGTTGACAATCAAAGGACACGATAATGATGACACATTCATAGTGCTTGATACTGGATTGATCTGTCGGTTGAAGGATTGGAGGAGATTTCGCCTTCACCTGGCAATCCTCATCTGAAAGCTGATTGGATAAAATGACTCAAGTCAACATTACAGGAAGTAGTACATCCAGGTGAGAAAAACAAAAAATATGACTGTGTATATATAGGAAATTTAATACATAACAACAACATTAAAATGTAGTATTACACATTTGACAGTATTTCTTGGACCTTGCTGTCAACCTAACGAGCTCTTTTCTCAACCTTTCATTCCCGTGGCCAGTTTCTGCCAGAACTTCCACAAGGTGCGTTGTTACCATTTTTCTTTTTTTGTTGTTGTTGTCATCGAGGAATGAGTGGCATTGCGGTTTTTATTTCAGCCCCTTCGCCCTGAGGAAACAGCTTGAGATTGTTATTGTTTTGTGAGATGCTGCGTTTGTCAACATGGTTCAAGTTAGCCCCGGGCAATCCCGAGGCTACTTGAACGAGATATCCACCAGTGTGCGCATGTGCCAGTTTACAGTAACTCATGTAATGTAATGTTGGATCAAAGCTGCTAGTTGCACAGTATATTAATTAAAGTTCCTTTGTAGACTGCTAGCAAATCTTGTTAGTAGTTTCCAATACAAACAGTGCTCTCCAAGTACCACCATCATGACTATTATTTTTTTTAATTCTGGTTATTTGTTCATCTATCTATGCTAGTAGCGAACAGTTGGATGCTTTGTGGGTTTTCTCTGACTGCAAAACAATTATGCTGGTGTAGCTATTTTTTTGTGTCCACTGGGTGTATTCTGGGTATTAATACATATATATAGGCTTTATTTTCCCTTTCACGAAGATTGTAATCCTCTTGTGTTGATCTTTTGTTGGTAAAATAGCCATAAATGCCACATTACCGTATTTGTTCCATTTTATAGCAATAGCTGCTAGTAAAGTGGAGCGCATTTATCAAACAAAGGGGGGGGAAAAAAAGAGGTGTTGCGTGCAAAATCCAAACACTGTCACTGCTTAAACAGATTTCACAGTGCTCCTGTAAACTTTGCTAGTGTGGCCTTTTACATGCACTCATTTTATCACGCGTGACCCACCTTCTTTATGTGTGGATAATAAGGTACCACCACCACCCCCACTCCCACCCGCGCCCATAAAAAATTCAGATTGTTGCCGCGGCTGATAACCTTTAGTAGCTTGTGGCCTTTTAAAAGTCCCCGGCGCTCTGAATCACCCGGCTCCCGGTCCCATTTGTCCGCCCTCTTATCGTCTCCTCCTCCAAAGCCCCTCATCCCCTGTTTCCGCCATTGCGAGGTTGACCTCAAGCGCCACATTAGAATGCACACCTGGTGTCTGACCAGCTGAACAATGCCATTTTACATTACGCTCTTATTCCCTTTTCTCTTTGCCGCAAGGCTGTGTTTACAGGGGTCCACCGGTGCTTTTTTTCCCCCCCTCCGGATGGATGGGGAAATGTCACCGAATGCTAATGGGCTGCTAATGCTTCTGCGATGAGGGGCGGCGGTGGCGGTGGTGGTGGGTTGTGGTTGGTGGGGGGGTCTTGTCGGCGTCCGTCAAATGGCATCTCTTCAGTTCTGCCAGCTTTGTCAAAGTCATTCAGGCAAAACGTGACATGTTGCATTAGCGCCGCTTGACGCTTGATCAATTGAATAAAATAAATAGGGCCTGTCTGGGAGCTATCAACACCTGCGGCTAATGTGACTTTTGGCTAATGTAATTGAATGACATCACAGGGAAAATACAAAATCCCTAAAAAAAAAAAAATGTGATGATAGAGGACGGTACCACACAACAGTATATCGTAGCATTGCAGTGATGTGTACATGGTTGGTTTGGTTGTTTTTGAGTAATTTAGCTAAACAATAGCTTACTAGTAGAAAACTAGTTATTTAATGTAATTAATTAGCGAGTGATTAGGCTATCTGTTGATATGCAAGCTATGACTGATGTTCCATCTCCCTTACAAGCAATTTAGCTAATTTAACATCTTATTTTATTTTTGATGTTGAACATATTTACACTACAGTGGGAGGGAGGAAGGCTAAAATCATCATTTAAGCCATTTACCCTGTTTTCTCAATCACTTTGCCTTAGTCAGCATCTTCGTATGTTGGGAAGAGGCTAAGCTTAGCATGGGTTTTGGCGGGAAATTTGACAGGAAGTCGGCCATTTTGGTTTGAAGCAACCATTTTAGGGATTTTAGAATTCCATGGTTTGTATGTTGATTTTATATATATATTTGTTACTATTGTTATTATTTTTTTTTTTTATTTTTTTAACTAAACGATATTGCCACCTACTGGCCTGGCATGCATATCACTGCAGTTATTTTTGTAGGGCAGTACAGGCATCGTTTTGGCAATGTTTTAAAAAATATTCCCTTTTTTCACCAAGTTGTCATGTCAGCATACCTGCCACCACAATGTACAACCGCAATAATTGTTAATTTATACCTCTGTGACAGTGTCAATCAAAACCTAGCATCTTTTATATGTCCTGTCATGGTTTTGACACATGCCCCCTGACGGATGCAGCGCCAATGAATCCCCAGCGCCATCTGAGCGACGCTCACAGAATTTATGCGCGTGCCCTCCGGAAGCAGGCGCTCCTAAGCGGGTGCCGCCGCGCATAGCGAGCGCTCCCCATCACAGGGCCTGAGCCCGCCGGCACCCGGCTGAGACATGTGCATCATGTGATAAGGACAAGAAAGCCCCGCTTGAGTTGTGGCCGCTGGGAGGCTTCGTGCACACACACACACGAGAGCCACACTGGACTCTTCTCTGCACTTTGTGCCTCAGTGCTGCTGCAGGCCATCAAACTGCACTTTGTAAATCACAGCTAATTTCTGCCTAATTCCACAGCGATGATTATATTGTTATACGCCGTCCTATAAAGTTGAGTTAGTGCCAGGTTACTTTTTGAAGGCTATATAAAATTACAGAGGCATAATAAACATGTTGAGGGCCGCGGTAGTAATTAATCAGGGGATGTGTTTTTTCCTGATGAAGGCACACGATAAAGAAGACAATAAATGCACTTGTTTTTATTATTATTTCTGCTCCATACTGTGTTTATGATTTAGTCAGCAGTTTTCAAACTTTTTCATCTTGGGGCAAAAACATTTGTGAGTTATGTAACACCTTAGAGTAACAAACTCTTGATAAGTTTTCATTTAGGCATTTATGAACACTGGCCACTTCATTAGGTTGGCTACAGATGTGGAAGATGATATAAAATCATCAAACTTGTCGCTATACTCTGCATGAATCTAGTAAACATTAATTTCTCAAAAAACAAAACAAAATGAGACCAGCACCTTGTTTTTTTTGTTTTTTTTTTGTTTTTGCCCATAGTTTATCAAACATGTTAACTAGTTTTAAAAAAAAAATGTGAAGGAACAAAATATCAAGGACACCTTTACTTTTGGAATGCATGCATATCAAATTACATGCTGCAAAGTCAGTACAGTCTTCCCTCGCTATATCGCCGTTCACTTTTCGCTGTATCGCAGATTTTTTTTTAAGTGCAATTTTGCACATTTTTTTTTGCAGCAATATACCCATTTTATAAAATTTATGAAGGTTTGAACATTATTAATGTTTGAACAAGAGAGAAATGTGAGAACATATAAATGCCTCAATGAGAAAAGTGTCTAAATTGTGTGGTAGGGGATTTTAGAG
Organism: Festucalex cinctus; assembly: GCF_051991245.1. Taxonomy (NCBI): domain Eukaryota; kingdom Metazoa; phylum Chordata; class Actinopteri; order Syngnathiformes; family Syngnathidae; genus Festucalex; species Festucalex cinctus. The sequence continues at coordinate 11,156,476 of NC_135431.1, forward strand.
CCTTAAAACATTTATAAGAATTGTAAAACATAAAGCTAACTACTTCGCGGATTTCATTTATTGCGGGTATTTTTTGGAACCTAACCCCAGCGGAAAACGAGGGAACACTACTTCTCTTTTTTTTTTCTTTTTTTTTTTTCTTTTTTTTGCAACACCGACTTCGCTGCAACTAGTATTGTTGAGAGAGAGACACTGCCACCTACTGTGGTGGATGTGCAATTACACTTTATTTTTGAACATACAAAAAATAAAAAATAAATAACATGCTCCCCAGATTGCAATTGGACAAAATCTTAAGGACTAATTTGTCTTTGAAGGGAATTTACCACTTCAAACCAAAATGGCAGGCTTCTTCTGACTTTTTTTTCGGCATAGGCTCTTGAGTTTGTCTGTTTTAAAACTTTGCTGCCATTCTCCACCCACATGCAGTGAGGAAAACTAAAATGTTTTTGTCGTTGAAGGGCGCCTGGAACTGTCAAAATCACCCTAAAATGGCCACTTCATGTCTACCATTTTTGGTGGACCTTTCTAAATACCTGAAAGGACACTGCGACGACTGCTCAAAGCAGAATGACAGACTTCTTGTTGATTTTACGGCATGCGCCCTTGAGACACTTTTGTGGGTCTACTCCTGATCCACACATCTATCAAATTTCCTGTTGCTAAGTGAAACTGGCTTTGGGGGTCTGAATTTTGGCACTAGCTCACTGAGCTGAAGTCTCATGAGATTTGCTGACCTCACGCGTGAAGACAGTTTCACCCTTGAGGCATATTTTCCCGGAACATTTCGGGAGGTTGTATTTGTACAGAAAAGGAACTAATCTGATGTCATTCTATTTTGACCTCAGGTCCCCATAGCGCACACTTTCCTTTTGTCATTTCTGCTAATGAAACAATCTTGTTACAAAAGTGTGCTGGAAATTAATTTGCAAGGCTTCTGAATGAAGACAATGGCATCCATCGCGCATCCGTGTCACGTTCATCACCTCCGGATTGTTTTTTTTTTTTTCTCTCTCTCTTACTCCCACAGCTCTATCATTGCTTGCAGAGCTAATTCAGATAAAGTGATTTGTTTACTACGACAATAATACTCTCTCCTCCTGCGAATATGAACATGTCTTGAAGGTAAAAAGAATGTGCTGTACATCTTCTACCTGATTCCAGTCAGTGCTCATGGCTGCATTCACACTGCATGGTTCTACTGCTAATTTTCTGGAGGGGGGGTGAGGCACAGTCAGGAGCATAAAAAAAAACACTGCGTGAAATTGGATCACTTCAGATCGGAATCAGCCTTCTTCTAAATTTGGATAAAAATCCGACGTGCCAATGAAAGTGTAGTGAATATGCACACATCAGATATACTGTAAAAATTTGCGATTCAGACCATCCTATGTTTGCAAACACAACACAAAAATACTTGTAGAAATTTTGTCTATCAACTTGATCAACAGATCCTTTTTGATTTCCGGTCATTTTGGGCCGTTCCCTACTTGTCATTCCAGGCGTGTCGTGGACGCCGAGATGAGGGGACGGCGGACGCTCGGCAACCGAGAGGCAGTTGATGATGAAAAAGGTCGTACACGTTGATGCAACATTTTTTCCTTCGCGAAAAGGCGTCGGCGATGATGACAAGATCCAAAGGTCACGTGTCATCATGCCCAGTGAGGGGTGAGGGGGTGGGTACAATGCCCTCTATCTTGAGGCGACTCATCTGCCGGGTCAGATGAGGCTAAATTTACACTGCAGGTCCAATTTCAATTTAAAGATAATCTGATTTTTTTTTTCTTTTTTTTGACTATTTCAATATACATTTCAGGTGGCACATATCCTCTATGAATCAGTTTACACTAGGATTAGGCAATTTATTGATGTTATTGAGAATTAATTTTTGGGGAGTTTTCCATACAAGATGGTGAACAAAGATGAGCTAACAAATAAAAACCTAGTACGCATGCCCAGTTGGCATTTATGTCACAAAAACAGTAATTTGTCCAAATGTGAAACAAGAGTCTTTCTTTTCGAAGGTTTGGTCTTTATATTGTCACAGAACATAATATCCTCTTGAAATGTCTAAAACGTGTAGGGATGTAACGAGATCCAAACATCACAATATGATATCATGGTTTGAAGGTCACAATACGATAATTAGCACGATATTGTGGGGATGTTGACAATACAAAAAAGGTCACAATATTGTAAAAAAAAATAAATAAAAAAAAAATAAAATAAAAATAAATAAATAGCTCATACTAAAAAAAAAAAAAAAACACAATATTGTGCTTTTGTACATTACAGCAATGAAAACTATTACCACAATATTAGATATAAATATAATATATATTGAGGCACTTACATGCTAATGCAAGCATACATACACATTAAAAAACTAAGACCATTTCATCCCGAACTAAAACACCTTGGAGGTGTACTACCAACATAATGACTTTGAAATCTAAATGCAGAAAAGCAGAGCGAAAGTGGAGAAAAACTAAACTCCAAGTTCATTTTGACCTGTACAGACAATGTCTTCGTCATTTTAACCAAGAGTTAGTAATAGCTAGACAACAACACTTTTCTGAAATTATTAGTAGGAACCTCAACAATACACGCACTCTATTTGGCGTGGTTGACAAACTTACAAATCCCCCAAATCAAACGGCGCCAGAACTCCTCTCAACAGATAAATGCAATGAATTTGCCTGCTACTTTAGTGAAAAAGTACAAGCCATCAGGTCAAACATTGTTACAAACCAGCAAAATAACAAAACGATGCTGCACTTAAAATCACCTAGGAATAATTTAATTACCATGACAGTGACTCAGTGGATCAAAATACTGTAGTAGACTTGGTTCAGCAATTGAAACCTTCCACGAGCTGTCTTGACACAATTCCATCTGGCTTTTTCAAAACCATTGTGAAATCTGTTCAGATCGATTTACAACAAATAATTAATTGCTCACTTCAATCAGGTGAACTTCCTAAATGTCTGAAAGTAGCCGCCGTCAAGCCCATTCTAAAAAAGAGAACACTGGATGTCTCCCTGCTAGCAAATTATAGACCAATCGCAAACCTTCCCTTCGTAACTAAAATAGTTGAAAAAGTGGTTTTTAATCAACTCAGCAATTTTTTGAGCTTAAACGGACTTTTGGATAAATTCCAGTCAGGTTTCCGACCTCATCACAGTACAGAAACAGCTCTGATTAAAGTACTGAATGATATAAGATTGAGCACTGATGCAGGGAAGGTATCAGTGCTCGTCTTGTTGGACCTCAGTGCAGCATTTGACACGATTGATCATAATATACTGTTAGACAGGCTGGAAACTTGGGTGGGGTTAAATGGAACAGTCCTTAAATGGTTCAGGTCCTATTTGGAGGAAAGGAGTTACTTTGTGACCATTGGAAATTTTGAATCTGATCGAAAGGCCATGACATGTGGGGTCCCTCAAGGGTCAGTCCTTGGACCCCTGTTGTTCAGTCTGTATATGTTACCTTTGGGTCAAATGCTTCAGAACACCGATGTTGACTATCATAGTTATGCAGATGACACACAACCGTATTTATCGATGTCCCCAAATGACAGCAGTTCTATTAACGCATTGTGTCATTCTCTAGAGCAAGTTAACAACTGGATGAACCAAAATTTCCTTCAGCTGAACGAAAACAAAACGGAGCTCATTGTTTTCGGCAATAAAGAAAAGAGGATTGCTGTTAAAAAACAGCTTGAGTCACTGTCTTTAGAAACTAAAGACCAAGTTCGAAATCTTGGGGTATTAATAGACTCAGATCTGACCTTCAGTAATCATATTAAATTTATCACTAAAACAGCCTTTTACCAGCTGAAAAACATATCCAGACTGAAGGACTGCATGCTTCAAGCAGACCAAGAGAAGCTTATCCATGCTTTTATCTCCAGCAGACTAGATTACTGTAACGGTCTTCTGACTGGACTCTCTCAAAAGAACATGAGACAATTGCAGCTCATTCAGAATGCTGCAGCTCGAGTTCTGACCAAAACAAAAAGATCAGAACATAGTACTCTAGTACTTAAGGATTTACACTGGCTCCCTGTCAGCTGTAGAATCGATTTTAAAGTTCTGCTACTCGTCTATAAATCACTAAATGGTTTGGGTCCTGAATATATCCAAGAAATGCTGATTGAGTACAAACCCAGCAGGGCTCTGAGATCTACAGACTCGGGCCAACTAGTGGAACCCAGAGTTCGAAGCAAACATGGTGAAGCTGCATTTAGCTATTATGCTGCACACAGATGGAATAGGCTGCCAACAGAAGTGAAGTCAGCCCCGAGTGTAAATGCTTTTAAATCCAGGTTAAAAACTTTGCTTTTTTCTTATACCTTTGATTAGGGACTTTTAAACAGCTTTAATTAAGTGTTTTTAGAATTATTATTTTTATTTTTATTTTTATTTTTATCATTATCATTTTTAACTTCCTTATGTTAAATTTTTTTTAAAGTTTGTTGAATAATGTTTTAAGATTGTTAGTTTGTAAACTATTTTCATTTATTTTTCTTCCTCTGAATGTTAACTACTGTTTCTTGATGCTTATGTGTTGTCTTTCCTCGTGTAAAGCACATTGAGTTGCCTTGTGTATGAAATGTGCTATACAAATAAACTTGCCTTGCCTTGCCTTGCCTTAAGTTTCTCCACATATTGACTCGGTTTACAAGCATGTAACGTTCCCGTTCATATGACCAATAGCGTGGATTTTAAACATAGAAGGGCCAAACCATGCCTTGTGAAAATTAAACTGCACTTAAAAAAATAAATAAATAACTAAATAAAAAACTAGCCACCAGATGCTGCTAGAACTGCACAAATAGAAATCAACTTGACCTTTTTTTTTAACAGATGTGTTGCTTTTTTACCATGACACGACAACAATACATTGCAACCGTAATAATAATATTGAGATATCATGATATTGCTGTTCATCGTTACATCCCTAGTGGTAATATGGAGAACTTTGAAAACGGTTGGCAGTGAATGAATTAATGCTCAAAGGAAAAAAACTTCAAAGTTTGTTTATTATCCAGAGAAATAAAGCAAATCCATGAAGAGGGAAATGGAAAGCAAAACTTGAATAACGTCAGTCATTTTGTTCTGAGGGCGTAGTGGGACAAAGATTTTAAATCGGAAATCGTATTTTTGTGAAGAACAAATTTAGAGAGTGAATTTTAAGCCAATATCGCACAGACACCTTCCTCACCCTCAATACTTTCTTGTCCCAATGTAATCATTTTTTTCCCCGCTAGCGTCTCAAACAGAAGAGAGCGGATCGATGCTAGCGCGTTTTGCTGTTCACTTTTGGAGGTCGGCCTTTCCTTTGCTCTTCAAATAACATTGCGGCTTCCAACGCCAGACGGAATAGATGCTATCATTTATAAGACAAGAGAGACCAATGGGCGCAGCCTAACGCTAATTACCTTTTATTGTCATCCGGGTGAAATATGAATGCTCCCCGGCATGTGAAGGATGGCTCTCTGCAACCAAGGGCAATAATGATAAGCTCTTGTCTCTTCCTAGTCAAACAATGCGGCGTTGTCAGGGGGCGGGAAGAGCAGCTCTCTCGTCTTTATCCCGGCGTGGTTCCTCTCAGCGGGGGGGGGAATGTCTGTATGTTCAAGTCAGGATTGTTTGTTGACCCTCCGCTGGCTTTGCCATCTCCTTCATTCGCACCAAAGTAGAGTCACGTGGCTTCAAAGTCCCAACAGAAGCAGCTTTCTCTCATCATTGCGCGGCGTCCAGTCGATGCGAGTAATTGGCAGGAGATGGAGTTTTTTTTTTTCTTAAAAGAGTCTCATTTTCTTGTCGCTTGCGTGGGTAAAATCAATTATTTCAGACCCTCGGGCAGCCATTACTGCGTTATTCGTCCTCCACAAGCGCACACACACTGTCAAATGTCTTTATTTTTCACAAATAAAGTTATCTCCTGGCTCAAAAGTCAACAAAACCTCTCATGAGTAAGCACAGAGGTGAAGTCACTGTCACCTCAGAACATAGAAACACAAGGAGCGAATTAGCATATTTGTATTTTCAGAACTGTCTCTTAATTGGCTTCACTGAGCTGGACACACGCGTGTTAATGGTGCCGCAACACGCTTATGTCACATATGCAGGTAGGCATAGGCGGTCGGACCAGCTAGCTCGCATCGAGTTTCAGTAAGCTATCAGTGTGACTAAACTAGTGTGGCCAACTTTCTCATCCCGAAATAAGGGACAGGTGCACGGCAAGGTGTCATGGTGGTGTGCGTATGATGTGTGAAATCGGTGTATATTCTGATTAGATTCAAAATGCACAAAGTGTGTACATTCCCTTTAATCCTTACTGCAGGCCATCATTATGTAACCTCGTACTAAAATGCAAAGAAACCACAATTTGTCTCTTTCCTTAATATTTAAAAAAAAAAAAAAAAAAAGGTGCGAAAAAAAATAAAATGCAAAAGAGGAGCGTGACTCACCAAATTTACACTTTTTCCATGGATATTTGTTGTAACAGCACAGTCCTTTATTTCTTACAGGTTTATCCATTCTCTCTTCCTAACCGACCGGACAACACTACACATTATTATTATTATTATTATTATTATTATTATTATTTTCTAGCCAGTTGTGCAGTATAAACCGCTACAACAAATGCACGTGACGATGCCTGATGCCTGTGATTGGCTGTCAGGTGCCGTGCTTAGTGACATTGCCGTTTTAGCTGATCTAGGACCTGTAGAGTGCGGTTTGCTGTGTTAAGCGCTGATTGCGAAACTTGCAAGCAAGCTAAATTTTCGCAGTATTTGTTCACAAATGGTACGAGAATACATCCTTGTCACTTGTCAAACTACTGGAGCAGCCGTGGTCCAAAAATGGCAAAGATGTACGGGACATAACAATTTAGCCCAAAATACGGGGCGTCCCGGCTAAAATGGGACAGTTGGCAACCCTAGGCTAAGCATATTTAATATTCTCTCCTGAATCAGTAATCATCGCCTCCCATGTGACTTTATACTGTACAATTGCCACATAGAAATTCACCTCACACTGCCGACCTGACCCCTCCCACCTAAAGGATGGCATAGCATAGTAGCAGTCGAAAATCCACCCCACCGTTGTCGTGGAAACGGCAAATGTCTCATAGCAGCTGTCAGATCAGTCGAGCAAAAAAAACAAAAAAACAAAAAAAATGAAAAAAAAACACAGGTTCATCCTGACAAAGTGCGTGGAGGTGGAGCTCCAAGCTGCGAGTGGAAGGCCGCTTCATGTCAGGCGTGTTCAATTGACATCAACAGCACGTCCCATGCACACAAGCCAATCGCAGTGTGAGTGACACTGGAAAAGAAATGATCAAAAGATTCTTCTTTCTTTTTTTCTTTCTTTCTTTGCAATCCATGAGCATGAGGGGTCAGCAAGCCCACTGAGCGGAGAGTGGATGAATAATTGGACACCTGCAGGCCAGCAGCACCAGAAATAGCTCTTTTTGTGTTGACAGCATCGGTCGCGACAAAGCACTAATCAGGTCACAGAGATTTTAGCAGAAAAAAAGTTTCAATTTTACAATAGGAAAAAAGTATAAAGACATATTACAAGAATAGACCTGTAATTTTACTCAATTTTTCATATTCTGAGGGTATAAAGTGATTCATGTGACTAATGTTGTAATTTTACTTGGAAAACAGTATTATTAGTAGTATTTAAACGCAACATAAATAGCATCAAAACAAAGTCATAAGAATAAGGTTGGATTTCCTTTTTCGTCCCATGTAAAATAGCAATTTTATTCTTGTAATATCGCAACTTTATTTTATACTTTTAAAAAATTTTAGATAACTTTTAAATTGCCTTTTTTGCATTTGTTACATTGCAACATGTTTCCTTTTAAAACTGTCCCTAACTTTTTTTTTCTTTTTCTTTTTTTTTTTTTTTACTCAAAATTGTAACTTCTGCTTCTTTTTCACTTAAAATTCTATCTTCACAATTGTAATATTACAACTTCTTGGTTCTCGTACTTTTTAAATCGAAACTGTATCCCCATAAGTCCCCTTTGTTTTTCAATTATTTAATTTTATTTTCTTTTTTAATGATGCATGGCCAAATTAAATTGGCAGCGTATAGTTCACAGTATCATCATTAAAACTTTGTTTTATTGCTTTCTGGCGCATTCCATTACAAATAAAATTGCCTTTTCCGTGACTCCTCAAATGTCTCACACCAGCCTTCTTTATTTATTCCCGACCTTTTGGCTGAATTAAATCCCATAGATATGTATTAGGCCATAATTAAATCATTGAAATTCATATTCATTTCTTCTACTCTGCCTTCAATGACCCACTCATTCCCTGCGCATCAACTGTGATTCTGTGATGTTTGTTTATTTATTTCTTTTTTAAGAATCCAACTATTAATTTTTGAGCATGAGGTAACGTTGGCCGTCTCTGTTTGGTGTTGCGATCAATAATCTCTCCTCACTTCTGCGGACTGAACCCTCATTGAAAGACATCTACGCTCGCTCGCCAAATGATTGGCCCCATGCAGAAAAAAATATTGCTCTTCAATAAAACAGCACTGCTATAAACGCCATCATTATTTCATCTTTATTGAATCCGCCGGAGAGGAGTCATTGTCGAGGCAGTAATTTGTGGCTCACTGGGCTATAGGATGAGTATAGATTAAATGATCTTGATACAACTTGTGGCATAACATACAACAGAGTAGCATGAGTCGTCTGATTAGAGATAAAACAAAAAGTCACAACCAACCCCATTTTTGTTCCCCAATTTTTTTTTTTTTATTTTTTTTTTTTTCTTCTAAAAGAGCTCAGAATTGTTCATTCGGTAGTCTGACCGATTCAACGTCTTATCATCATTGCTTTTTTATTTTATTTTATTTTATTTTATTTTTTATTTTTTTGTGTGTTCCCCAATTTTTAAAAGCAAAGGTTTATCCATTTGGCATGCTAATGGTCCGGTGTACTTAATTCACTCACTCACTTTATTTTATTTTTTTTTACCCCCCCCACCATAATTCACAAATCATCACAATCATTCACAAATCATTGTGGGTCGCATTCTATACTATGTATACCAACAGTTGGCACGCTAACAGGCTAAACCAATTGAACTGTAAGAAACCTAATTTTACCATGAGAAAGAAAGAAAGAAAGAAAAGAAAAAAAAAACATTGTGGGACTTAACAAATAACCCAACATTGTGGGATGTCTTTGCATAAAATGGACAGCAATGTCCGAAATGCTGAAGCTGAAATAAACTGTGAAAAATAGTCCACTGCTTTAACCAAGAGAGAAAAACTTACAAATTGTTTGACGTCGGAAGGGTACGCGCGGCCAACTATGCAGTACAGCGCGGCCTTGAATGCTGAAAAGTTTTATAGCTATGGGGAAAAACCTGACACAGGCACCGAAACTAATTGAAAGCGTTGGATCTCCACATTGTGTTTTCACGGCCAAAAACAATGTCGCCAGGCGTGACATGAGCCCGCTACTGCTCCAACGGCGGAGTGATGAATATCATCTGTACAGAACACACACGCCAGCAAGTTGGCATGCCAACAAACCCGATTAAAAGTGCCTGATGCGTCGTTTTTCCAACCTAGCGTAGCATATTGTCAAGAAGCGCGGCCATGTTGTGTGAAATGACGGATCGGCAGCTAAATTTCTCAACTGATTTTCAGCCAACTTGTGTACAAACAGTGAGTGAGAGAAGATCAGCCACCCGCTGAAAACATGCGGCATGCCAGCTCAGCTGTTACATGGAAGATTTGCAATCTATTACTTGCTGCCAAAAGCGTATTGCTAGCTGAGACCTCCTAACCTGAGGGGTAGAACAGCTTTGTTTCGGCAGGAGCTATGTGGCTAGAGTGCAAGACCGTTACACTTCATGATGTTACTCTAATAGAATTACAGCAAAAGATGTGAAAATATTGGATTAAAGAAAATTTGTAGATTGGTCTGTAACAAAAACCACTTTGGAGGTGGGGGAAAAAAACGCCCTCTGAACATTAAGGAGTTTTAATACCACTCTGAGTTAATGTTTACCGTAAACATAAAACACAGAAGTACACACAATCACATAGTTTTGCGTTTAAGCCCACCAGCTTGATGCTAAAACATAAGAGGAACCTAAGGAAGCGCTAAAAAAGTAGCATCTATGTGGCTATATTTGGACACAAACAGCTAAACAACACATGCAGACAGACAATATAAAAAAATACTCAAAGGCATATATTATTTATCCTCTGCCAAAGGATTACTGAGTCACAATAGTTGAGTACCTCTTTGTTTGTCTACATGACTATTATACAGCCACCTGCTGATGGCCAAGTTGGAGCCGCAATTAATTTAACACGATGATAAAGTGTTTAATTCTTTATATTTCATTTAATTTATTACTGTATGTTTTTTATAAAGTACGATTTTGTCAAGTGGTAGTTTTCCTTGTTGAAAAAAAATGATACGTGTTTCATTGTACAATTAAAAATGTTTGTATTAGGTCTGCAACTGATTATTTTAATAATCAATGATTTTTTTTTTTTACTTTCCATCCCCATAATCAAAAGAACATTTCAAATTGATGAAAATGTGCAAAAAAATAAAAAAAATAAAAGTTAAAATTCAGTTGCAGGTTTGGTCTGTAACACCAAAAAATTGGCAAAAATGTCAATCGTCGTTTTCCAAAGCAAAGCAGACGTTTGTCCCCATTCTTTTAGGACTACACAAATCTGATAATTACTGTTGAGAGGCTGAATTTCAGAGGATTTGAAAAATTCAAAATCAAACAAGATCGCTCAACTGTTGTTGATTTATCAAAAAAAAAAAAGTATCAAGTTGTTGTTAATTAATCATTGCACCTCTCGTTTGGATAAAACGAAAATGTAATATTTTCCTTCTCTTTCTTCTGTGGCATACGCGCAGCGTGAATCATAGTGAGCACCTTTTCTCTCTGCACCGCCTCCTACTGGCTCCAAGGTCCCGGCCAAGAGAGTTTTGTGGTGCTTTTAAAAGACACTTTATAGGAGATTTTCACTTAAATCACAGTCACTAAAGCCAGACAGCTGTAAAATTGACTTTTTGTGCCATAGCGCCCGCTTTCATTGACCTTCCAGCGCTTGATAGAAGCATCGGGAAGCAGGCAGGCTGGTTAAAGTGGAAGGTTTTAAGTCATCCTCTCAGACATTGTGACAGTGTTCCCGGGCTCTTATTTCTCCTCTGCCAATCAGTGTCTCCATCCCACGTCTCTCCTCTAAACTTATTTGCCTTAGGCGCCACCTTCCTCCTGTCCCCTCGCTCCCTTCTCCTCTTTCATTAACCTAATCGCTCACCGTCTGAATTCCCCTCCGCCTTTTTCCACCCCGCGTCCTCCGATCTTTTCCGGCGCGTCCCAAAGGGGACAATGGTGAAGGTGAGCCAGCCGATTAATGTCCGGCTGATGTACTGTCCCCTTCTGCGAAATGACCTCCATTAGGTCCCGGCAGACCGTCCCAGCGCACACCCACAAAGGCGGTTGGTCAAGTCCGGATGACGTGAATGGAGATCTGGCACCGATTTGCAAGATGATTTCTTGAGATGTGCATTCATTTTTATGCAATGACAATCATTAGAATAAGGAAAGTCAAAACATTCATTGCAAACCATGCGGGGCTTAATCTAGGAGATCAATTCAATATTAAAAAAAAAAAAAAAAAAAAGAAATGAAAGGGGATAGAAAGAAGTGGGAAAAAAAATAAGAAAATCAATTATGTTGAGCAGTCAAGATACTTTCATGGTAACGATTAAACAAAATGTTTGTTTTTTTCCAGTAATTGGGTTTTGTACATTTAAAAAAAAAAAAAAAAACACACAAACAAATGGACTGAGATGATTTAGTTTTATAATCCAGATTGTTCCACAAACTGACACCTTGAGTTCAAATACATAGTTTTTTGTTTTGTACTGTATTTAGTTTTGGGAAAAATATCTGTTCCTCATAATTTTTACTCACTACAACTTTTTTTTTTTTTGCATGTTAATTGTTACATTTCATGATGGGCTTTATGCATTATTTTAAAGTGGTTAAACTCCATAAATTCATTGAATTTTAAAGTTTTTAATTGCATAAGTATTGGATTAGTGTGGTCTCTGTATCCACATCCAAACACAATCTAATCACCTTGAGGAAGGAACATAAGTAGTTAGAAAATTAGGAGATATGGGCCCTATTTTTGTGCACAAGACTAGCGCAAAATCCAATGTAATTGTGCCCATCTGCGTTTAATTAAAATAAAACATTTACAAACATCTGTTTTTACTTTGGAAAACAATGACCGAACATAGTACAACATCAACCCCCGCACCACCGTTTGTTTTTGTTTTTTTGTTATTGCTATCCAATGGAAGTGCCCCCCTCATTCCTGTTAAATTAAATAAATATATAATTTACATTTTGCACAGATGTAAAGTTTGGAAGAGGTAAAAAAAACAAAAACAAAATTGTTTTCTTGCATCACAATCCTTCTACGAAGAAATCTAAGCCACTCCAACTCTGCTTTTATTGGACTCAGTTGAATTTGGACGCAACAATGATTCTGCAACAATACACACACTGACCTGCACTTTCATTTTTGTGTTTTTGTTTTTTTTTTCTTTCCAAGACGCGTAATTGGAGCGAGTTAAAAAGTTTGAGATGAGGTATTATTTTCAATTATTCATGAGGCTGTTCATCAGGGAAGCGCTTGCTCTCCATTACATTATTGGTTTATGCAAAGCAGGGAACTAACTGGCTGCTCGAACATGAGTGTGCGTGAAAGTCCGTAAGTGCATACACAAGTGTATTTGGTTGTTAGTCATTTGGACACACAGACAAATTAGACTGGACTAGAAAATGGGGAGCAAGTGGAAAAGCATCCAAGCAAGCACCCATCCATCCATTTTGAATCCATCTTGTCTTTTCCATCAGGTTAGCTGGGGGCTATCCAAGCTGGTTTTGGACGAGAGGCGGGAGACACCATGGAATGGTCACCAAGCCATTCCATGGCATGTTTTTCAAATGTGCGAGGAAGTTGGAGTACCTCGAGATAACGAGTACACATGGGGAGGACTTTGTAAGGTTGGTGCCAAGATTCTATCACAACTGTGAGCCAGGGAAGTCGAGTCAAAAATGTTCTTTACAATAAATGTTCTACACAGCCCAACTAGTCTAAACACTGATAAATTGTATTTGTGGAATATTAGGTACGCAGCAAAATCCAACTGTTTTTAGCCATGTCAGGGGGCGGCCATTTTGTAACATGTTGTCAACTGAAAATGACATCACAGTTGCTCAGGGCTCAAGTGGCAAGTGGCAAAATGGCCGCCCTCCCTCCTTCCAAGACAAATAAACTGGGTGGAATTTGCTGCATAATTCATTCAATATTAATCAGAATACCATGTTTAGACTAGGGACACATACAACATATTGTATAGATTGTTTCTCGGTTGACTTCGCCATTAAATTGCATTAATTAATTATAAAAGAAAAATCACATTTGAATTGTGTGTTAATATGGTTCTGGTTGGATAAATGATAACATGATGAGAAATTATAGCACATACTGTGTTTGTACTGTTTTGAAGGGTTTCGTGTTTTTATGAAATCTGTTGATTCAGCTTGTTTCAAACAACCAACAAGACCTAGATGGATAAATTAAAAACATTTTCCACCATTAATGTGAACTATAACCTGTACAACTAAATTGAAAGAGCAGAATTTAAAACTGATACAATGTGCTCGCGTAAGTGTGCACACCCTCTCATAACTAAGGCATGTTGAGAATTCAAACTCAAGTTAATTGTGGGTCAACACACCTGCCACAATTTTTAAGTGCCTCTGATTAACCTCAAAGGTAAGATATGCTCGTAGTCTTCTCTCAAATTCTATGTGGCCACATCTTAGAGCACAAGCAATGCTCCACAGAGATGCATGTCATTTTTGAAAGGTATCAGTCAGGAGCCACTCAATATACAACGGAACACAGTGAAAAGTCTAGTTGAGAAACTAGAGGATAACATTGAGATTACCCAGGATTGAACTGAACGTCCCTCCAAAATTGACAAAACCTCACCTGCGAAAAGGCCCACAGCAATATTGAAGGAGCTGCAAGAGTCTCTGACAAGCACCGACTATTTAATACATGTGACAACAATCTCCCGTCTGCTTCATATGTCTGGCTATGAGGTTGGTGGGGTAGCAAGATGGAAGCCTTATCTTATCACGAAAAAAAAGCACATTTGAACTCTTGGAATCATATGTGGGAATATATTATAGTTTGATGAAACCATGGTTGAACCTTTTACCCGTAACTACAGTAACAGGTGTATGTTTGTTTTTTTTTGTTTTTGTTTTTTTTTTCAAATTGAATTGTACAGATTGTAGGTCACATAATTATCACCAAAAAATGGTATTTCAAAATGGGAGGTGTAGGCTTTATTTGCACTGTATGTGATATAAAGAGCTGATTATACATTTATATGGATTTGCGGTCTTAACGGCCCTCAAAGGGAAACCATAACTACAATGTGGCCCCCGACACAAATTATTTTGACACCCCTGCTGTAGCATACACCACCTCCGCGCTTTCATCGTTAAAGAACTGGCTGCGTGCAGATGAATCCAATGCCCTCATAAGTTAGATAAAAGGGCCTTGTTTTAATATCAAGAGGGAATGTGTGATAGGCTGAGGGGAGGGACACTCGCCGAGTCTGACGCCATCTTTCCGGCACGCCTGCGAGGCAGTCGTGTCCGGTACAGTACGTGCGAGGTTGCGTCAGAGGGAGTAAGAGCTAGAAAGAGAATCATCTGATGGGCTTTGATATTCGCCCCTCTGTGGACCCGATGGTGATATAACGCCGCAAAAGTGCTAAATTTTTCACAGCAGATGAAATACGGTTTGGTTGGCTCCATACAGTAGCGCTCTTTGAACGTCAAGCGAGCACTGACACGGCTTTGCCCGGTTTGTTTGTTGTCGGCACGCTGTCCTCCGCTGCACCTTGCTCATTACATAAAGCATAAAGCATTCTCTTTGTTCGCCCTCACGGCAGCGGGCGGGGGTCCCTGGCGCTGAGAGCGATGTCGACTCATTGATCGGTGCTGGAACAGCTGGCAGCACAAGAGAGGAACATTCCTGCTTTTTTTTTTGTGCGCCAGCTGAGTCACATTCTTGCGAGATGACTGGAAGGCACGCAAGGAATAAAGTGTTGATAGCGGCTGATTCAGAAAGTGTGTTTAATCATAAAAGGGTGATTTTCTTAATGGAGTCTGGTCCAGAAGGACTTCACCAGCTACCAGTTTCTACGTCTCAAATGTTCACACTGTAGTCAAGGTGACATCAGAAAAGTGAACGTGAACGTTGCAATAATTCTATCAGGTGTCACATCGTAGTCCTCGTAAAGAATTAGGATATCATAAGTGCATGTAATTTATTGCCTTTGCACTTTTTTATGTTGTTCATCACCGTCTAATATTCTCCTACAGCAGTGTTTTGTTTGCCGTGACTTCGTTTTATTTTATCTCCTCGTCTTTCCCGACTTTGCTCGTTCCATCAAGGTGACATGAGCACTTTTTCTTTCTCGCTGACCGACATTCACAAACCCGGGAATTAGTTGTTAGAAAACGACTTTTAAAGTTGCAGAATGACACACTGATCCAGTGGGGCCCTTATGTTTGTGTATGGAAACCCAAGGGATGCGCTCAGTAGACACGGGCCATATGCCGCGTCCTGATGGTCGTTTGTTTATCGCGACATCTCTGGAGGCGTCGCGTTCGACCACATGAAGAACTGCAGCTGGGTCGGCCCAGGGGACGCTCGCCGACAACTTGGCCCAGCTGTGGACCCCTGCCCTGTGGTCTGAGGTTCCCCATGGAACTGTCCGCTTGGGTGCAGGCTCATACTGGACACGCAAGATCCCGGTCAACCATGAATGACTGCGACCATGACCAGTATGTTGTCGGACATTATCCTGTTCAGGATGACTGCAAGTGAGGACTTGTGCCTCACACTTGTGAGGTTCTGGGTTTGAATCTCAGATGAAATGAAATAAGCATGAGAGCCTTTTTATTTATTGATTGATATTTAAATATCAATACTATATAATTATTTTTGTATTTAGTTCCACATTTATTTTTATATTTTAATTGTTTGAGTCTTTTTATTTTGACTTTCATTTATTTATTATATTTATAGTTTTTATTTATTTATTTATTTTTATTTTTTTTTAATTATATTTGTATATCCATTTTTATGTTCACTTTTATTTTGTCATTTTTGGTCCTCCATAAGTGTGTAGTATGCAGTTTTATCTTACTGTATTTTCCAAAATCATACATTTTAGATTCTAAACTATCCATCGGTGTGAATGTGAGTGTAAAGGCTTGTGTACGTGCCCTGCAACTGGCTGGCAAGCAGCCCACGGTGCACCCCTGCTGGGATAGGCCCCAGCTCACCCACCACCGTAATGAAGTTAAGCACCATCGAAAATTGATATATAAAGGATCGCTGCAAGGGCTGGAGACTATCCCAGTCAAAGGCAGACTACACTCGGGATTGGTTGCCAGTCATTTGCAGTGTGCCCCTTTCACACTTTCAACTGGCTAATTCCTGACTAGCTGTGTAAGGTAAATAGAGTTGAGTCCGTCAGCTTCCGAATTTCGTTAGTAGAGGTGCAATGATTTTGTGTTCAAGTTAATTCTCACTAAGGACGACTTTGCCACAAGACCAATGCAGAATATGCAAAACTGGAATGACGCACTACGTACGGGACATGTCAGTGTTCCAGCATTAAATGTCCGGCTCTGTTACAACTGCTGATGGTGGAAAACTAGCATGTAATGGGTTAAAAATCCCCACAGTAAAGACGCCCACTTGAACCAGTAGATTGCCAACTCAACTGAAGTGGTCTGATTGTCCGAATGCTACCTTGTTTAGCATGCCCCAAGAACTAAACCCTGCTCTAAAAACTCCCACGTGAGCGATTTCAACACCAATCCAACAGAAATTGCTAGTTTGTACCAATGCTAGGAATTAGTCCCTGTTCTCATGGCCGCTAAGCACAACTATACCAGAGACTGCAATTTGTGTGAATGCTCAGAATCAATCCCTACAATAAAGAAGTCGTGTGGACAACTACACCACCACTCTACAAGAGACAGTCGCTCTCTGCTAATGCTATCGTCTTTAGCAAGACCAGATAACATAAGATAACATCTTGCATTTATAAAACTAACTATAAAAATGTCCTTCGGTTTCATCTTTATCAATTGTCTGCTTTTGGGGTTAATTTTAAATGTATTTATTCCAATATTGGTGTACGTCCGTACAGAAGAAGGAAATTTAAACAGCTTGTGACCTTTTATTTTAGTTTTTTTTATTTATTTAGCACTCAGCAAATACTCCATATATCAAGAATAACGCTAATATTAATATAATAAAAACTATGCTAAATAGATTATTACAGTAGAGTAGAAACGAATAATAACAAATCAACTGAATTAAAGCAAAAAACAAAAGTCAAACTGAAATAAAAGTTAACTATAATGAAAAATCCCAAACTATTCTAATCCTACGTGAAACTCAATTTGCGCAAATGCTACAAATTAGCCCCTGCATTAAAGACAGCCACATGAACTACTACACTGCCAAGTATTTTGTGCAAAAGTGAGGCCCAAATTTGCATGCGTACTGCACTTGACAACCACTTTCTCTTCACGCTAGCAACGTCTTTCCGCTGGTGACGAGGCTTGACAGCACACAGCTATAATTACAGCGGTGTCGACTGCAATACAAAGGAAAGGAAATTATGTCTCCGGCTTCCGCCTAAATTTCCTGTGCATGCATGACAAAAGCTGCCGAGGAAGGGGGGGAAAAATAGTGGGGAGGCAGGAATTAAATACGCCGCTACGTGTCGGAGTTAACGTGTTAGCCTGTCAGAGCAGTTTAGCCAGAGTGGTGACATTATCCGAGGCGACCTCCTCCAACACTTGTGTGCTAAGTGTACACAAGTTGCACATTCAGCACCGCCTGCTATGCACTGTACTTTGCAAATCTTGTGTGACATCAGACGCTGGGTTGACCTTGCCCCCGGTAGCGCTTGTAAACATTGCACATGACACAATTAGACTTCAGCAAATTAAAAAATAAAATAAAATCAAACTCCCCACCGTGGTGCAGCTGGAAGGCATGTAAAGTTTGTACTTTTCATGCAGGCTGAACAATCTTTTATGAGGAGGCTCATTGAAATGGAAGGTGACTTGACATCCTGTTTTCCTGGGCCACCTACAAACGGCGACCGATCCTTGAAATAATCCCTAATTCTAAATCCAAGCTCCAATTTTACCCTTACCCCATAATTCCATTTCCTAATCCTAACCCTTATTTTGCCTGGACATCCCCACCTTCAAAAAAAAAAAAAAAAAAAAAAAAAAAAAAAATCTACTGTAGGAAAAATCCTAAACTCGTAATACTATATTGTAGCCCTAAAATAACCCTTAAAATCCATTGACCTTTTTTACTAAACATAGCCACTTTTTCTGCACCTGAAAAAAGCTTTTGATTTGCATTTAATTTTACTAGGTTTCTCATCATAGCACAAACTCTGACCCTAATTCTAACGCCTAGTCCTAATTTGTAAAATGATGCCCTAATACAAAGTATCTGATGATAGGGGGCTTTCTTAGGTTGTTCATCATAACACTAATGCAAGGCTGACACTTGCACGAATTTGTGGCACGAATTGTCACGACTCGAGTTGTGCCAGTGCGCGAACTAGTCGTGAAGTGGCGTGAAGTGCGTAAACCCGTCGTGACTGCGTGCCATGTCGGGGAAAATGTTTTTAAAATGTTCAAAATTTTTGTCACGACCGGGTCGTGAACTATGCGCAAACTGTTCGTGAACTTGTCGGGATGATGCGGGGAGGATGCGCACTTTTTTTTTTTTTTCTTTTTTTTTTCCGCCTGCAAAAAGGTCTTGGACCACCAAAAAAATAAAAAATAAATCAGCATAGCCCTAACCATCCTTTGGCTGCGTCATAATTTTGGCATTAAGAAAAAAAAACATAACTTTATAAATCCACACCATAACCATCCTTACTTTCCTGGACAATGCCCACATTTTGGTATCTACAAAAAGTGTCAGATTCTAAAATAATCCATGAATTTATTAGACATTCTACCTGTCAGTCATAATAAACTGGATGGCTGGTTGCAATGTCACTCAAGATGTATACATGATTAATGAATGGTGCAGTGGTTGGTTGTTGTACAGTGATCTTGATCATCACAAAAATGTGATTTAAAATATGACACAAAGAATTGAGCCTTGTCGCGATTGCAGTTTTGTGTTAGCAGCAATCTTTCTTTTTATAGTCTGAATGGAGTCCAAAACCTGAAGAACATTCCTGCTTTTACCATCTTGCCGTCGTACTTTCTTATTTCCCGTCAGTGGCCTGTCATGCTACACAGTCGCTTTCTGTCTCCGCACGTTAACGAGCTCCCTAAAGTCGTTATGAGCCCCGATCAAGGGCGAGATCCAATAAAGGATGCACGTGTTTAACCCCTTGAGAGCGTGAAATGGCAACTAAGCAGCGAGGATGACAAGGTGAGGTCAAAGTGCGCATCCCCAAGGCCGGGAGAGTGATGGAAATTGTGTTGACTTGATCGCCCTTTACGGCAATCATAAACATCCAGTGAGTCACTGTTTATTGCGATGGATACATTCTAGAACCAACCACAATATCGGTGTTTGGATTTTCTATATATATAGAAAATCCATATAAAAAGGTGCATTGTTGACTGTGGCTCTCCTTTTCCACATGCAAAAGTATTATAATAAGTAAGAATACCAAAAAACAAAAGATAGCATAGCTGGGGCCGTAAACGGTGAACCTTGATATAGTGAGGAAACAGAATGAATACCTCTGTAACACGCATACGCTTCCTAAGTGCGTCTCATAAACAAAATTTTGTCTCATGTCTACCTCACAATTAGCCGCGCTTTGTTTGTGCCCAATCCATTTTTTCTCAATTAGGAAAAAAAATTTACAGCAGAGAAAAGAGCTAATTACTGAACGGGGACGACACTATCGCAGCCAGCTAATTGGTGTCATTTAGTCTGCAGCATGGCGGCTAACTTTGAGCCGACACAGGTCACCAGTAGATTAACTGTATGATGATGCCATCTGTTTTCTGCTGCTGGCATCTCCTTTCAGTATTTGATAACCAAAAGGAGGTGGGATGGGATGTATAGTGGACTCAGTGAGGGGAAAAGGCTAGCATTGGCTGCATACAGTCTTTAAGATATATTTTCAAACAAAGTGAATATGAGGTGTGCTAATGCAAACATTTACTATTATGGGAAAATTGGATTGGATAATTTATCATAATTAACTGGAATTTGGGGGTCTAGGCCGTAAAATATAAGAGCAAATATGCATCATGTAGTGCTTTAATTCAAACTCAATAGTATTTTATTGTTTTGAATGATCTGTCTTTTTTTTTTTTTTCATTGTCCTGTAATTTTGTTTTGCAGTGTTTTGATGAAACATTTTGAGCATAATAGTTAATCCAATGTGCTAAATTATAGTGTATTTTATACATGGATGGACATCCTCCCTCGAAAAACAGAATGGACTGATCCACTACTTGGCTCAGTTTGACCCAACTGTCTAAGTTGTTTTGTACAACACAAAACGACCCAATTTGTGTAGTTGTATACAAAATGACACAGATGTATGCATACAAAGTAACCCAACTTTGAGGGTTGCTTTATACAAAATGACCCAATTGTATGGGTGGTTTTCTGTGAAACAACCCAGGAAGTTGGGTCAAATTGACCCAAGCAGTGGATTGGTTAATTTTTACCAAAATTGGGTTATTTTTGACCCTACTGTTTTTGGAGTGTTTTTGGTCGGAAATCTTCAGTTGAGACTTGTGTAGTACTGATTGCACCCTCTTGCATCCTCCATCCCGCTTCCTTAACGAGCATTTGGCAACCACATACCTTGCTGGACCTCAGGCCGTCCTCCTCGTCCTCCTCCTGTGAGTTCAGGACCAGCCAATTTAGATACAAGAGGTCCGAGAGATCTCCCAACAGCCGTTCTTTTTCCACACTTGCACCATGTGAGGCTTTTTCTTACGGCGTGGGAGGGTGCGTGCGCTCTCTCCGGGCCTTCCAGACGGATTGAAGCGTGCAAATTTTTAACAAACAAGCAAGTAACGATGAGCAGTTTTAGGCATGGGGAAATAAATGGCACAGAAAAAGAAGTGCTGTGCGAGGGAGGTTACTTATAGATTTGGCCGGTTTAAAAGCTGGCAGCTAATGAGCAGGCAGCTACACGGAGGGCGAAGCGACGGGTCGGCGAGCGGGTCACATGGCGGGATGATTGCTATGCAAGTTGCAGGTCGGAGCGGCTGGTAGAGGATCAGATGGCGTGGAGGCATCCTTAATGAGGTGCGCTCGCCAGGCCTCAACCACCGCAGCGCACCTTGCTAATGCTCTCTTTGCTCTACTAGTGATCACTTTACTTGCACAGAGAAGCCGAACGGCAGGAGGTGGTATCACAATTGAAGCAAGTAGTAATTTGAATGAAATGTGACAGTCATCGATCTACTGTATTTTCTGTAGTGCGCTCTTTTTAGGGTTGCACGTATACAGAGTTGGATAAAAAAAAATAGCGCTATTAAAAAAGAACAGGTCCAACTTTTAGACAGTCTTAACAGCCCATTTTCTGTTGTTTTGGGTTTTGTACTAAAACGCTGTCATGTCCTCGTGGGAAAGGAGAGCTGCAGCATCATCATCCAGCAGCAAGAGCCTAATTAATGTTTCAATTCAGTCAGCCTTTAACTGGACCTAATGGACATCAATTGGCCGAATTGGCGATCAGTTCTTTGGGATGAACTGTCAACTTCTCCAGGTTGGAATCTGATATGCGGAGTGGCTCAGAAATCACATTCTAACATGTGATTTGAGTTTACTTGTCGCCTGAGTCAGTGTGTCGCCACAAATCATCAAATATGGCTGCCACCTTGCTAATTTCCAATAAAGCGGCCTTCGTCTTATGAATTTTGTGAAAAATTGGCTCCAAAATGCAGGATACTTGTCAGAAGAGTGAAGTGTCCACCTTCGTTGAGAGCAAAACTAAAGAAGTAATCAAAGCTCAAATTAAACATGTTTGTTAATGAAACAAACTGATTAGCTGGAAGTATATTTCATGTAAATAAAACTCGCTACCAGTAAACAGTAGTCTTTCATTTTCATCTTTGTCAATTCCTCCTTTTAACTCATTGAACAAACAGCGAAGACGAGAGACTTTGTTAGCCTCAGATTGTTCAGGTAGCGTCGGTGGCAGGACTCCCGCGGGAGCCGGTGTCACATTCCAGAATCCGAAGCCACCCGGTTGTGGATGTGGTGTCAAAGAGCAAATGCGCAACATCAAGCGCCACTCAGACCTTCATGTTGAATCTTTAAGACTCCCGTGTTTCATGTCTGCGCCATCCTCGCCGCGGCGTCGCTCGCGAGTGCAGCTCTTTGAATCCCGACGCCACCCGAGATTAAACAGCGGGGCGAATTGTCAAGTCGCCGTCAGTTTTTTAAAAATAGGAAGAAAGGGAAGCTTTTATGGCTTTTAAGTGCATGTGCGTGATGCGCAGCTATTCGCTTCATTTGTGAAGATACGTTCATACACAACTTGTCAGCTGTCATCTCGGGAAAAGATGAACATTTACATCTCTGTCATAGAACTTTACCAGAAGAGACGGCTACATGGGGTCAGATAATAATATCTTGGTGAAGCAGCATGTGGCTAGTTATTTTTGCACTCTCTGCACCATCCATGAGCTGGACACAATAACCACTAGGACACTGTGCTGCCACTCCCTGATCCAAGTAACTGCAAACAATAAGATGCATCTGCACTATGCAATTTTGGCACTCTGTCCGAGATCGCCCCCTAGTGAGGAATGTATGCTCATATTAGTATAAAACACACACACACACACACACACAATACATGACTTTGAGATAAGTCCTTTCTTTCTTGATTGTAAAATTAGGATCAGCCTGGAGATGTTATTCAGCTCTCGCCTTTCGACATTCATTTCAAGTCCAGATTTGTTTTTATTCTTCCCATCTGCCGCTGTGGGCTGCTGGTGTTTGGTCAAAGATTAAAATCTCATTCCTGGGAATAAAGGCGCAATCCTCCAACACGTTTTCGTTGAATCGCTAAAGTATGTTGAGGGTCTTGTGTCCACCAACGGGGCTTTACTGTAACTTCTGAACAGTAGATGACAAAATGGTACCAAATAATTTTGAGAAGCAAAAACACTAAGCAGTGTTTGTACATATTTTCCAACCCGTAACCCAGAAACAAACTCAAATAATCACAATGCAGCCATCTGTTTAAAACAGCTCATTCCTGTCCCAATGACCGCTCGAATAATTCCATTAAAAATATGATTTATTCATCGGAGAGCGAAATAGATTTAAATGCTGCCT
The DNA here is from genome assembly GCF_051991245.1 of Festucalex cinctus. Lineage (NCBI taxonomy): Eukaryota > Metazoa > Chordata > Actinopteri > Syngnathiformes > Syngnathidae > Festucalex > Festucalex cinctus. The sequence goes on from NC_135431.1 coordinate 11,179,998, forward strand.
CTCAAACCTTACATTTGTCATCCAAAGTGACACAAGTAGTGAGCTTCCAGCAGATTATCATATTGATTTATTTTGTCTGACTGAAGCCCACACGTGTCAGGATGAATAGGAATGAGGCAACCCCGTCAAATTAGGCTTTGCCGCTCCTTGAGGAAGTTGCCAGAGGGGTGGGAGGCACCAGGGCTATTTTCCACCTGGTGTGATTCATCAGCCCCCCGCGACTTTGGGGGCATAATAACTTATTTGAGTCTCACTGCCACATTTTTTAGTTGCCGGGTTGAAGCGTTGTCTTCACAATTTTGAACCTAGAACCTCCAGACCAAGTCAGACAGGCAGTAGTCCACCTTGCAATAGTCTACCTTGATCCAGAATGATGGAAATCGAAGTTTTGCTTCAAGATGAGATTTTAAGCACTTTGGACAAGGTCAGGACGTTCAGGTTCACCGTGGCGGCTAGCCTCAGCGCTAAAATGACAAGCTGCACTGCAACACTTGCAAGCAGCAGGGGTTAATTACTGGGATTCCTCACTGCTGCCGTTGCCCTGCACCAGTGACTAATTTAATAGCTTTATTAGGGCAGCTTTCTGTCTAATTAAACGCTTCTAATCTCATTTGGCAAATATTGCTAGGTGCAAGTTCAAGGTGCTCCTGTGGGTTCGCCTCGGCGCCATGACAAGCTGTTTTTACAAGCGTGATGTTAACATCTGTCATGCCAAATACAATCAGACTGTCAGACCCAATGACATATTTATTAGAACGCAGGAGTGGGCTTTGCATCTGGTACCTGGGCATTCCACTTCTTAATTCCACATTGCTATTATAGAACCCACCAACACTATACACAAACTTAATACAACAGTACGCAACTGTCATTGCTTGAAACAGTCCAGAGTCAACATTTATCTAATAAAAGAATAAAACACTAAATATAAAATCCAATTGGTAAAGAAACGGTTTCATTGCTGATATGGTTTAAGTACATCGGCCAGCAGCATGGATTCAGAAGGCCCGGGGCAGATTGGGATGGTAACAGAGATGCTGAAATCTGATTGGACACAAACGACACATACCAGAAACAGTGCAACCAAATGAAAACAATGACAATCTGGAATCATTTACTAAATCAAAACAGTTTCATGCAACAAATAATAGAATTTAGGTTGTAAATGTAGATTTGTGCTTCTAATCATTGTTGAAATTAGCAGAGAAGGCCTTGCTAGCCCTTGACCACCATTGTTGGAGTACTGCCAGAGATGCAGTTCACCACTTGCAAAAGGGACAGTAAATGGCCCAGCATGCAATTCCGCAGGAGCTGCAATCAAATAATTCTGTAACACTCTTCAGTGAAAATTCAAGCTAATCATTGACGTTGTTTGTCCCACTGACAACTCAGTTGGTGGGAATCACTTTGTTGAGTGGGTGTGACACTCGCCATGTTTTGTTACAGCATCACACACCAAAGTGAATGTCGCGGTTCTTCTAAAGCTTGACAAATGTATTAAAGCCATGCAGCTGTCCGCATTTGTAAATGGATGACAACTAGAACAGGGTGTAACATGGTTTTCGTCAAAACTTAACTACGATAGGCCCAGCTCACCAATATATAATATAATATAGGATGTCTCAAAAGTCAATATAGACTTCTTTTATATTTTATTCAGACCGACATCAGGCTGCTGGCATTTGACAACTTGGGATTTGCAGCTTTTGCTGTTGCCCGTGCCTCGCCAGTTGACTTTGGGGTAGCGTTGCAAAATTGCCGCCTGGCAAGAAGTTTTTCTGTCCCCGACTGCAGTGCGGTGCCAGTTTGAGAAGCTTTATGGCCATAACACTGCTCCGAGAGCAGTGATAAAGCTTTACCCATACTGACTTCAGATTGTTAACATCATAATCTTCTTCTTGATGCTTTGGAACAAGTTGAAGTCAGTACGGGTAAAGCTTTATCACTCTCCAAAGTACCACTGAATCAAGTTTTTGTTGATACCTTCTCCAGTGCAGCTCTCTGGCTAAATTTTCTCTGCCTTTGTGTGAACGCCTGCTCGAAGAGTTCAAGGTTTTTGTCATTGGCTGTGAAAATTCCAATCATTTATGCTCCAAGTTGGAGGCACACTCCAACTGTGGATAGAATGCAACAAAACTGTTTTCAAGTTCATTGGAAAAAAGCTAACAAGTTTTATTGTAAGACCTCCCAAACTGTCACATAGCTATAGTTTCGGACATAAGAACTTTAGCAGCACTACTCCAATGTCAGTTGGTGAGCCGTGGGCAAGGACATGATGTGCTTACAAGAACTGCAAAGCCGTCGGAATGATACCTGAAACGAAATTGAAAAAAGAAGAATATAGAGACTTTTGGGGCACAATGTATAAATAAGTCATTTGAATTTCATTTCTGCTCCAAGGTACGTAATGTCTTATTTGGGAAATAATACTATGCTAGGACAAGGGCAGCACGGTGAACTCGTGGTTAGCTTGTCTTATATTTCTGAGGTCCCGGGTCCGAATCTGAGCTTGCATGTTCCCCAGTCTCTCATTTCTTCCATGATCCACACACAACACATATGTTAGGTTCATTAAACAAAGTGTATGTCTATTTTCTATCTGCATTGTGATTGGCTGGAGAGGTATCCATATTACTTTGGTCAGTCTGGCTCACTTATTGAGGGCAAGCATCCTAGAAAATTGATGGATTTTTATTGCTAATGTTGTGTTCTGCTAGCAACAGTAGGAGCTCATTGTCCTTGATACTGGAAAGCTAGGCTAACAAAGATGGTTCTGTGTTGTGCTAATGGTTAGTAGTTTTTAAAATCATTTACCAAGGAAGCAGTGGACAAACTATCTCCATGACATGCTTGACAATCGCATAAATTAGACCCAAAAGTCAAATGATTTAATCCACTAAATCAACATTTGTTGCTTTTCTCATCGCAGCACATTCTGTTGGCAATGAGAGAGGCAACAGGCAATCATCATGCATCTCCGCCTGGCAAAATGAGGCCGGATTCTTTGAAGGAAAAGGTCGTTTTTTACAGGCAGGATATAGGGGGGAATGCCACAGCGATAGAATGTCAATGAGGCATGAAAGTGGAAAAGGAGTCGGCCACACACGCATATAGACAGAAAAATGTGATTAGGTGGTGGCTTTTGCCTGGTTTTCGTAACCCTGCATACCTGCCGCAGCATTTATTCTGCTCCATACCACGCCTGAAACAGGAGTTCAGAACTTTCAGACACTCCCACACTTTTTTAAAAATAATAATCACTCAATTCAGGTGCATTTTTCTTGTGCTTAAGGTAAAGAAAGTTTATTTGTTAAACATGATTCATGCACAAGGCAAATCCATAATGTAAAAAAAATATTTTTTAATGTTTATTTACATGGCCTCAAAATTGTAGATTTTCACCCATTGTGGGTGAGTGTAAAGATGTTTGGGTTCACAGTTTTTTTTGTTTTTTTATCAATGATGAGCTTTCCACTGTGGTAATCGCCCCCTTAATGTCATCAAACAACTTTATCGCCGTTGATGCCATTTCCTTCATTTATCCAACAGCAGCCTTGCGGCCATCTTTCCAACCCCCCCCCCCCCCCCCCCCCCCCCCCCCCCCCAAAAAAAGACACCTCACAGCGCTCGGCCTACAATTAAAATAATTTTAACAGTAATTAAGCAGAATCAAATTAAAGCGCACAGCGTTTCCTCCAAGGAGAGTGTGGTGTGTGTAATTGGAAATTTCGTAATGGTTGGCGCGATTAAATATGCATTAGCGGAGTGGCGCGCCAATCAGTCAGCGACAATGCCGGCGGGCGCTTGGTGTCGATCTGACAGTAATGTTGCTTTTAACTTAAGGTTTGTGGATGTCCTCATGATTGATCCCCAAATTAAAAAAAAAATACTTTGTAACTTTCTGAAACTGTCTGCGAGGAAGTCCTTCTGCACGTACTTCTGTAGGGCTAAATTACAAAATGACTTGACAACCAGGCTGGGTTAAAATCCTGAACTACTTTCAAGTCTTGAATAATGATATTCAGCCAGTCAGCTTGGCAATCAAGTCAAATCCAAAAGGTAAGCGAGCTACATTGCATAATCTGGCCTCTGCTGACTGATTAGAAGGGAGGTGGAGATGCTGGGGCATGCCTTGTACCCCGCTCGACTTGTGGATCGTGCATCAGGATCAAGCTTTGTGCAAACAAATCAAAAGCCATGTTGAACTCAAGTGTGGGTCAAGTCAAGGCGCGTCGGAGCCATTTTGTTCACACGAGCGCTGCTTTCGCATTAACCTCGGCTCGCTCTTGCCCGCATGCAGTACAGTATGATTTATAATTCAAGCACAGGCGGGAGATGGGAAATGAAAAATTGATTTGAGGGGAGCGCCACGGAGATGATTTCTTTTCAATGTCTGATTTCCCACAACGCTTCTGCCCGTCTTTTTTTGTTTCTTGCTGGAGTTTGAGGTGAAGCTGGGGTATGAACAGAAGCGTGTTTCATGGTCTCGCCTGAGTGTGTGTGATGCTAACATACAACAGCTTTAAGTCTCAAAAACACCGTCTGGCTGGAAACTGTAACTCTGCATTACACTGATAATTTGTAACCCTAACTGAGTCTACAACCCCTTTTGAAACTAATCGTGGTAGGGTTTCAAGCATGGGTTAGATTTGCAGCCATTATTTGATCACATCATCCAGACCCTGAAACCCTAACTGAGTTAATCACCCAACACTTTGCTGAAACCTGATTTTGAAACCCATATCCAGTTTTGAAACCATAATTTAAGACACCCAACCTTCTATTTAAAGGCCAGGATTTTGTTTGAAACCCTAACCCAGGTTTTAATCTCCTATTTGGAAGTTGGGACCTTACCTTGACACCCTAAGGCCTTTCTTGAAACCCTATTTTGCAAACCCAGTCTTCAAACTTCAACCCTGTTTTGTTGAAAACATGATCCTGTCTTGAAACCCCAATTTGAAAGTCTAACTCTGTTTTAAAAATCCTTCCCAAGTCTTGGAAGTAGGGTTGAAAGATTTATTTAAAAAATATATATTTGAATGCAATTTTGATTTAATATGCGGTTAGTTTTCCAAGTTCCTCTTTTTGTTGTATAAAATATCACATTTAGATTTGATTCTGAAAATCTTCTATTGCAATGTCAAGTTGAATTTAATTGTACAGCCCAACTTTGGACCCTGCTTTGTAACCCAAATGCTGTTTTGTTCATGTTTGCTGAAGATGTGAGGATTTTAGTGTCTTGTGGTCTGGAATGGATGAACGGAGTTTCAATTCAATCCAATGAACAAAACGGACTTTCGATTTGAGTTCATCGACGTTATGAGCTTGGTCTTTTTTTTTTTTTTTTTTTAATCAACTTTGTTTTTCCTCATCTTTTTCCATTGGATAAAAAAAAAATGGCACTAAAGGTTGTGGAACCTTGAATTATGATAATCGTTTAAGTTTAAGATGGCCAAGTGTCCTTGACACTCGGAAAAGAAAATTAGAATCAGGGAAAAGTTGAGCTGTCCGGTAGCAGATAAGTGAATAAGCTGCGAGCTCCACTGCTATCCCCACCCCTGATCGTTTGACCTTGACCTCGGGTGCCTCAACCCCTCCAAGGACGAGGAGTCCTTCTGCCCAGGCATCCCGACTACTGGCGGCATAGGCTTGGCCTGATAAGAAATGATGAATGCAGATTGTTTGTGGCGCGACAGCCTCATCCGTTTACAGCCACGCTGGCCTTCGGTATGCCAGGCAGGCCCATTTGGAGCGTGCGGGTGACAAGTGAGAACGCAAAAAGACAAAATATTCACATGCAGCAACAGACAAAGCGCACTTGCTGCCTTGCTATCAGATGCAGGCGAGGAAAGTTGATTTCACACACATACACACACACACCCTCCCCCCTGTAGGCAGTCAGGTGGAAAGCAAATTGGAAGGTGAGTTGGAACAACAAAGTACAGTGAGAATGGAGCCGAGCGATAGAAACGTCACGTGCGTCTTTCTAATCTGTTGGCGCACAGATATATACTGGTGCGAGCCTTGGCTGATACTCGCCATGGCAACGGTGATGAGGAGCTTGTTTTAGGCTTGCAGCAATTTTCTAAGAGGGGCAGTAGAAGGAACAAAAAGGTCAGCAACTGCTCAATCATAGGGGTACATTTTCCTATTTAAGCACTGCTCTTCATTATAAAATACATAAACAGTGGTTAGTAGATTGATGCTATTAAATTAGGGTTTTAGACAGTGTTGGAGTTTCAAGGTACGGTTTCAAGATATGTTTAAGTTTTTGTTTTTTATTAGGGCGAAAGCAGGTTTATAATTACATTTTTAAGCCAGGATTATAGTTTGAAATTTGGCCATTTTAAATTAAGGGTTTTGCATTGGCCAAAGGTAGGATTATAAAGTTATAATTAGGATTTCAAACCTGGGTTAGAATTTGAAGGACTAGTTTGGGTTTGAAATTGAGGTTCAAATGGGTGAGTGTTGCTTCTTTTTTTTTTCCAGCAGGGATCAATCCTGTGTTCACTTTGCTTACGCATGCAATGAAAGATGAACAAATGACTGAACCTGTGTTGTTCCCAAGTAGCAGCAAAATGTTCTTGTCCTCATGAGCTCACATTGGCCTGCAGTTTATGTAAGAGCTGCGATCGCGTTACTGGCTGCTTTGCAACAGCAGCGATTTCACTGCGGGTGGATTAATAATGCATGCGTAATTCTACTGTGAAACTGTACGCCACATATGGGAAGGCAGACGTTTGCTTACATCACACAAACTAATCAACTCTGACGTATAATTGAAGTTGTGTGCACTGATGGACACACTGACAGTTGTTTCGAGCAGGTCAGGATTTAGAGTTTCAAGCAAGAGTTATGTTTGTCATCTTGCGGTTATAACAAGTGCTAGTGTATTAAAGCTGTGCTTCAAACCTGAGTTAGGGGTTTAAAGTTGGATTTCAAACAAGTGTTGTGCAAAATCCTAGCCCAACCCTTAATTTAAAACACACACACAGTAGGGTCTCAAGCAAAAGTCAGGGTTTCATATCAGTGACTCAAGTCGGGGTTAGGATTTCAAAGTATGGCTTCAAGTCCAGTAAAGGTTTCAAAAGTTTGTTTGGGGTGCAAGCCAAGGTTGTGGTTAAAATTTGGGTGTCAAAGTCCCTTTTTGTCACGCCGCCACCGGCGTGACGGCCCATGCTTTTGTTTTTGTTATCCATGTTTCCTGTTTTACTTTGAAAACCCTAACTCTCCTCTCACCCCAGGTCACTTACCCTTCCTGCAGCTCACTGATTACCGGTCCACGCCCATGATCACCACCACCTGTTCCCAATCAACCCGGACATAAAAGCCACCTGATTCCTCCCCTCTGGGCCGAAGTGTCACACACACCGTCAGTGCATGGAAGCGTCCACAGTCCTTATGTCCTCGTTCATGTTGCCTAGCGTTGTTGCCTTGTTTTTGTGCCTTTTCCTCCCTTTTGGAGCGCCTTTAGTTACCCCTTTTGCCTTGTGCCCTTTTTCCTCCCTAGCGGAGCGCTTTCTGTTGTCCCCAGTACCCTTTGCCTGTTTTTTCCTCCCTAGTGGAGCGCTTTTTGTTCTCCATTTTTTCCCCTCCCTGTTCATAGCTTGAAATCAATTTTCACCCATGTCAAAGCATTAAGTAATGGAAAGTTTATTTTTCTTCTGTGCAGCCTGTCAGCCGCGTGTGTATATTGCCCCAGTGTGGACAGAGGAGAGTAGTAATTCCATTGCATAACATTGACCAGACATTTTTTTTTTTTTTTTTTTTGTGAATCATATTAGTTTTACCTCACCAACACTGATGTAATGTTTGTTCTTTAGTGTTTTACATAAAGCAGAATTACATGGCAAATATGAAGGGCAGGATGCCATCTGTTTTCTTTAAATACTGCTGGGTTGCTTTTGCAGTGTGTTTTGGATCATTGTCCATCTCTCCGATAAAGCACCGCCCAATCAACTTTGCTGCATTTGGCTGAATCCAAGCACAAATGATATCCCGCGACACTTCAGAATTAATTGGGCTGCTTCTGCCACATCATCAAAAAATACAAGTGGCCAAGTGCCATTTGAAAGCCATGCATGTCCATGCATCATACTAACACCACCATGTTTACATAAGATATGGTATGGTGTGCTTTGGATCATGAGCTGTTTCAATTTTTTCCAAACTTTCTTCTTCTCATCATTCTACAATAGTACAGGTTGATCTTAGTCTCATCTATTCAATATCATGCACCGACTTTGTCGGGTTTTTTTATTTATTTTTTTGGCAAAGTTAATTCTGGCCTTTCTATTTTTGAAGCTGATAAACGGTTTGCGCCTTGTGGTGAACCCTTTCTATTTACGCTCATGATGCCTTTTCCCCATCAAAAAATTACCATGTATAGTAAGGCTTTTTTTTTTATCATCAAAAAATGACCATGTATAGTAAGGCTTTTTTTTTTCACCCAAAAAAAAACGACCATGTATAGTAAGGCATTTTTTTCTCTCCCCAAAAAAACGGTCATGTATAGTAAGGCATTTTTTTTCCACCCAAAAAAACCGACCATGTATAGTAAGGCATTTTTTTTCCACCCCAAAAAAAACTACCATGTATAGTAAGGCATTTTTTTTCCAGTCAAAAAAACGACCATGTATAGTAAGGCATTTTTTTTTTCTATCAAAAAATTACCATGTATAGTAAGGCATTTTTTTTCCACCCAAAAAAAACGACAATGTATAGTAAGGCTTTTTTTTTTTCTATCAAAAAATTACCATGTATAGTAAGGCATTTTTTTTCCACCCAAAAAAAACGACCATGTATAGTAAGGCATTTTTTTTCCACCCAAAAAAAAACGACCATATATAGTAAGGCATTTTATTTCTCCCCCCAAAAAACAACCATGTATAGTAAGGCTTTTTTTTTTCCACCCAAAAAAAAACGACCATGTATAGTAAGGCATTTTTTTTTTCTCCCCCAAAAAAACGACCATGTATAGTAAGGCATTTGATTTCTCCCCCCAAAAAACAACCATGTATAGTAAGGCATTTTTTTTCCACCCAAAAAAAACGACCATGTATAGTAAGGCATTTTTTTTCCACCCCAAAAAAACGACCATGTATAGTAAGGCATTTTTTTTCCACCCAAAAAAAAGCGGCCATGTATAGTAAGGCATTTTTTTTCCACCCAAAAAAAACGACCATGTATAGTAAGGCATTTTATTTCTCCCCCCCAAAAACGACCATGTATAGCAAGGCATTTTATTTCTCCCCCAAAAAACGACCATGTATAGTAAGGCATTTTTTTCCACCCCAAAAAACCGACCATGTATAGTAAGGCATTTTTTTTCCACCCAAAAAAAAAAAACGACCATGCATAGTAAGGCATTTTTTTCTCCCCCCCAAAAACGACCATGTATAGTAAGGCATTTTATTTCTCCCCCCCAAAAACGACCATGTATAGCAAGGCATTTTATTTCTCCCCCAAAAAACGACCATGTAGAGTAAGGCATTTTTTTTCCACCCAAAAAAAACGACCATGTATAGTAAGGCATTTTTTTCCAGCCAAAAAAAACGACCATGTATAGTAAGGCATTTTTTTTCCACCCAAAAAAAACCGGCCATGTATAGTAAGGCATTTTTTTTCCACCCAAAAAAAAACGGCCATGTATAGTAAGGCATTTTTTTCCCACCCAAAAAAAAAACGGCCATCTATAGTAAGGCATTTTTTTTTCCACCCAAAAAAAACGACCATGTATAGTAAGGCATTTTTTTTTCTCCCCCAAAAAACGACCATGTATAGTAAGGCATTTTTTTTCCACCCAAAAAAAAAACGACCATGTATAGCAAGGCATTTTTTTTCCACCCCAAAAAAACGACCATGTATAGTAAGGCATTTTATTTCTCCCCCCAAAAAACGACCATGTATAGTAAGACATTTTATTTCTCCCCAAAAAAACGACCATGTATAGTAAGGCATTTTTTTTCCACCCAAAAAAAATGACCATGTATAGTAAGGCATTTTTTTTTCCAGCCAAAAAAAACGACCATGTATAGTAAGGCATTTTTTTTCCAGCCCAAAAAAACGACCATGTATAGTAAGGCATTTTTTTTCCAGCTAAAAAAAACGACCATGTATAGTAAGGCATTTTGTTTTCCACCCAAAAAAAACAACCATGTATAGTAAGGCATTTTTTTTCCACCCAAAAAAAACGACCATGTATAGTAAGGCATTTTATTTCTCCCCCCAAAAAAACGACCATGTATAGTAAGGTATTTTATTTCTCCCCAAAAAAACGACCATGTATAGTAAGGCATTTTTTTTTCAGCCAAAAAAAACGACCATGTATAGTAAGGCATTTTTTTTCCACCCAAAAAAACGACCATGTATAGTAAGGCATTTTTTTTTCCACCCAAAAAAAACGACCATGTATAGTAAGGCATTTTTTTTCCACCCCAAAAAAACGACCATGTATAGTAAGGCATTTTTTTTTCTCCCCCCAAAAAAACGACCATGTATAGTAAGGCATTTTATTTCTCCCCCCAAAAAACGACCATGTATAGTAAGGCATTTTATTTCTCCCCCCCAAAAAAACGACCATGTATAGTAAGGCATTTTTTTTCCACCCCAAAAAAACGACCATGTATAGTAAGGCATTTTTTTTCCACCCAAAAAAAACGACCATGTATAGTAAGGCATTTTTTTTCCACCCAAAAAAAACGACCATGTATAGTAAGGCATTTTTTTTCCACCCAAAAAAAAGCGGCCATGTATAGTAAGGCATTTTTTTTCCACCCAAAAAAAACGACCATGTATAGTAAGGCATTTTATTTCTCCCCCCCAAAAACGACCATGTATAGCAAGGCATTTTATTTCTCCCCCAAAAAACGACCATGTATAGTAAGGCATTTTTTTTCCACCCAAAAAAAACGACCATGTATAGTAAGGCATTTTATTTCTCCCCAAAAAAACGACCATGTATAGTAAGGCATTTTTATTCCACCCAAAAAAAACGACCATGTATAGTAAGGCATTTTTTTTTCCACCCAAAAAAAACGACCATGTATAGTAAGGCATTTTTTTTTCTCCCCTAAAAAACGACCATGTATAGTAAGGCATTTTTTTTTCCACCCAAAAAAAACGCCCATGTATAGTAAGGCTTTTTTTTTTCTCCCCCAAAAAACGACCATGTATAGTAAGGCATTTTTTTTCCCACCCAAAAAAAACGACCATGTATAGTAAGGGATTTTTTTTTTCCAGCCAAAAAAAACGACCATGTATAGTAAGGCATTTTTTTTCCAGCCCAAAAAAACGACCATGTATAGTAAGGCATTTTGTTTTCCTCCCAAAAAAAACGACCATGTATAGTAAGGCATTTTTTTTCCACCCAAAAAAAACGACCATGTATAGTAAGGTATTTTATTTCTCCCCAAAAAAACGACCATGTATAGTAAGGCATTTTATTTCTCCCCCCCAAAAACGACCATGTATAGCAAGGCATTTTATTTCTCCCCCCCAAAAACGACCATGTATAGTAAGGCATTTTATTTCTCCCCCCCAAAAACGACCATGTATAGTAAGGCATTTTATTTCTCCCCCCCAAAAACGACCATGTATAGCAAGGCATTTTATTTCTCCCCCCAAAAAACGACCATGTATAGTAAGGCATTTTATTTCTCCCCCCCAAAAAAACGACCATGTATAGTAAGGCATTTTTTTTCCACCCCAAAAAAACGACCATGTATAGTAAGGCATTTTTTTTCCACCCAAAAAAAACGACCATGTATAGTAAGGCATTTTTTTTCCACCCAAAAAAAACGACCATGTATAGTAAGGCATTTTTTTTCCACCCAAAAAAAAGCGGCCATGTATAGTAAGGAATTTTTTTTTCCACCCAAAAAAAACGACCATGTATAGTAAGGCATTTTATTTCTCCCCCCCAAAAACGACCATGTATAGCAAGGCATTTTATTTCTCCCCCAAAAAACGACCATGTATAGTAAGGCATTTTTTTTCCACCCAAAAAAAACGACCATGTATAGTAAGGCATTTTATTTCTCCCCAAAAAAACGACCATGTATAGTAAGGCATTTTTATTCCACCCAAAAAAAACGACCATGTATAGTAAGGCATTTTTTTTTCCACCCAAAAAAAACGACCATGTATAGTAAGGCATTTTTTTTTCTCCCCTAAAAAACGACCATGTATAGTAAGGCATTTTTTTTTCCACCCAAAAAAAACGCCCATGTATAGTAAGGCTTTTTTTTTTCTCCCCCAAAAAACGACCATGTATAGTAAGGCATTTTTTTTCCAGCCCAAAAAAACGACCATGTATAGTAAGGCATTTTGTTTTCCTCCCAAAAAAAACGACCATGTATAGTAAGGCATTTTTTTTCCACCCAAAAAAAACGACCATGTATAGTAAGGTATTTTATTTCTCCCCAAAAAAACGACCATGTATAGTAAGGCATTTTATTTCTCCCCCCCAAAAACGACCATGTATAGCAAGGCATTTTATTTCTCCCCCCCAAAAACGACCATGTATAGTAAGGCATTTTATTTCTCCCCCCCAAAAACGACCATGTATAGTAAGGCATTTTATTTCTCCCCCCCAAAAACGACCATGTATAGCAAGGCATTTTATTTCTCCCCCAAAAAACGACCATGTATAGTAAGGCATTTTTTTCCACCCCAAAAAACCGACCATGTATAGTAAGGCATTTTTTTTCCACCCAAAAAAAAAAAACGACCATGCATAGTAAGGCATTTTTTTCTCCCCCCCAAAAACGACCATGTATAGTAAGGCATTTTATTTCTCCCCCCCAAAAACGACCATGTATAGCAAGGCATTTTATTTCTCCCCCAAAAAACGACCATGTAGAGTAAGGCATTTTTTTTCCACCCAAAAAAAACGACCATGTATAGTAAGGCATTTTTTTCCAGCCAAAAAAAACGACCATGTATAGTAAGGCATTTTTTTTCCACCCAAAAAAAACCGGCCATGTATAGTAAGGCATTTTTTTTCCACCCAAAAAAAAACGGCCATGTATAGTAAGGCATTTTTTTCCCACCCAAAAAAAAAACGGCCATCTATAGTAAGGCATTTTTTTTTCCACCCAAAAAAAACGACCATGTATAGTAAGGCATTTTTTTTTCTCCCCCAAAAAACGACCATGTATAGTAAGGCATTTTTTTTCCACCCAAAAAAAAAACGACCATGTATAGCAAGGCATTTTTTTTCCACCCCAAAAAAACGACCATGTATAGTAAGGCATTTTATTTCTCCCCCCAAAAAACGACCATGTATAGTAAGACATTTTATTTCTCCCCAAAAAAACGACCATGTATAGTAAGGCATTTTTTTTCCACCCAAAAAAAACGACCATGTATAGTAAGGCATTTTTTTTTCCAGCCAAAAAAAACGACCATGTATAGTAAGGCATTTTTTTTCCAGCCCAAAAAAACGACCATGTATAGTAAGGCATTTTTTTTCCAGCTAAAAAAAACGACCATGTATAGTAAGGCATTTTGTTTTCCACCCAAAAAAAACAACCATGTATAGTAAGGCATTTTTTTTCCACCCAAAAAAAACGACCATGTATAGTAAGGCATTTTATTTCTCCCCCCAAAAAAACGACCATGTATAGTAAGGTATTTTATTTCTCCCCAAAAAAACGACCATGTATAGTAAGGCATTTTTTTTTCAGCCAAAAAAAACGACCATGTATAGTAAGGCATTTTTTTTCCACCCAAAAAAACGACCATGTATAGTAAGGCATTTTTTTTTCCACCCAAAAAAAACGGCCATGTATAGTAAGGCATTTTTTTTCCACCCAAAAAAAACGACCATGTATAGTAAGGCATTTTTTTCCCACCCCAAAAAAAACGACCATGTATAGTAAGGCATTTTTTTTCCACCCAAAAAAAACGACCATGTATAGTAAGGCATTTTTTTTCCACCCAAAAAAAACGACCATGTATAGTAAGGCATTTTTTTCCAGCCAAAAAAAACGACCATGTATAGTAAGGCATTTTTTTTCCACCCAAAAAAAACCGGCCATGTATAGTAAGGCATTTTTTTTCCACCCAAAAAAAAACGGCCATGTATAGTAAGGCATTTTTTTCCCACCCAAAAAAAAAACGGCCATCTATAGTAAGGCATTTTTTTTTCCACCCAAAAAAAACGACCATGTATAGTAAGGCATTTTTTTTTCTCCCCCAAAAAACGACCATGTATAGTAAGGCATTTTTTTTCCACCCAAAAAAAAAACGACCATGTATAGCAAGGCATTTTTTTTCCACCCCAAAAAAACGACCATGTATAGTAAGGCATTTTATTTCTCCCCCCAAAAAACGACCATGTATAGTAAGACATTTTATTTCTCCCCAAAAAAACGACCATGTATAGTAAGGCATTTTTTTTCCACCCAAAAAAAACGACCATGTATAGTAAGGCATTTTTTTTTCCAGCCAAAAAAAACGACCATGTATAGTAAGGCATTTTTTTTCCAGCCCAAAAAAACGACCATGTATAGTAAGGCATTTTTTTTCCAGCTAAAAAAAACGACCATGTATAGTAAGGCATTTTGTTTTCCACCCAAAAAAAACAACCATGTATAGTAAGGCATTTTTTTTCCACCCAAAAAAAACGACCATGTATAGTAAGGCATTTTATTTCTCCCCCCAAAAAAACGACCATGTATAGTAAGGTATTTTATTTCTCCCCAAAAAAACGACCATGTATAGTAAGGCATTTTTTTTTCAGCCAAAAAAAACGACCATGTATAGTAAGGCATTTTTTTTCCACCCAAAAAAACGACCATGTATAGTAAGGCATTTTTTTTTCCACCCAAAAAAAACGGCCATGTATAGTAAGGCATTTTTTTTCCACCCAAAAAAAACGACCATGTATAGTAAGGCATTTTTTTCCCACCCCAAAAAAAACGACCATGTATAGTAAGGCATTTTTTTTCCACCCAAAAAAAACGACCATGTATAGTAAGGCATTTTTTTCCCACCCCAAAAAAAACGACCATGTATAGTAAGGCATTTTTTTCCACCCCCCCCAAAAAAACGACCATGTATAGTAAGGCATTTTTTTCTCTCCCCAAAAAAACGACCATGTATAGTAAGGCATTTTTTTTCCACCCCAAAAAAACGGCCATGTATAGTAAGGCATTTTTTCTCCACCCAAAAAAAAACCGACCATGTATAGCAAGGCATTTTTTTTCCACCCCAAAAAAACGACCATGTATAGTAAGGCATTTTATTTCTCCCCCCAAAAAACGACCATGTATAGTAAGACATTTTATTTCTCCCCAAAAAAACGACCATGTATAGTGAGGCATTTTTTTTCCACCCAAAAAAAACGACCATGTATAGTAAGGCATTTTTTTTTCCAGCCAAAAAAAACGACCATGTATAGTAAGGCATTTTTTTTCCAGCCAAAAAAAACGACCATGTATAGTAAGGCATTTTATTTCTCCCCCCAAAAAAACGACCATGTATAGTAAGGCATTTTATTTCTCCCCAAAAAAACGACCATGTATAGTAAGGCATTTTTTTTCCAGCCAAAAAAAACGACCATGTATAGTAAGGCATTTTTTTTTCCAGCCAAAAAAAACGACCATGTATAGTAAGGCATTTTTTTTCCAGCCAAAAAAAACGACCATGTATAGTAAGGCATTTTGTTTTCCACCCAAAAAAAACAACCATGTATAGTAAGGCATTTTTTTTCCACCCAAAAAAAACGACCATGTATAGTAAGGCATTTTATTCTCCCCCCAAAAAAACGACCATGTATAGTAAGGCATTTTATTTCTCCCCAAAAAAACGACCATGTATAGTAAGGCATTTTTTTTCCAGCCAAAAAAAACGACCATGTATAGTAAGGCATTTTTTTTCCACGCAAAAAAAACGACCATGTATAGTAAGGCATTTTTTTTCCAGCCCAAAAAAAACGACCATGTATAGTAAGGCATTTTATTTCTCCCCCCAAAAAAACGACCATGTATAGTAAGGCATTTTATTTCTCCCCAAAAAAACGACCATGTATAGTAAGGCATTTTGTTTTCCACCCAAAAAAAACAACCATGTATAGTAAGGCATTTTTTTTCCACCCAAAAAAAACGACCATGTATAGTAAGGCATTTTATTTCTCCCCCCAAAAAAACGACCATGTATAGTAAGGCATTTTATTTCTCCCCAAAAAAACGACCATGTATAGTAAGGCATTTTTTTTCCAGCCAAAAAAAACGACCATGTATAGTAAGGCATTTTTTTTCTCCCCCCAAAAAAACGACCATGTATAGTAAGGCATTTTATTTCTCCCCAAAAAAACGACCATGTATAGTAAGGCACTTTTTTTTCCAGCCAAAAAAAACGACCATGTATAGTAAGGCATTTTGTTTTCCACCCAAAAAAAACAACCATGTATAGTAAGGCATTTTGTTTTCCACCCAAAAAAAACGACCATGTATAGTAAGGCATTTTATTTCTCCCCCCAAAAAAACGACCATGTATAGTAAGGTATTTTATTTCTCCCCAAAAAAACGACCATGTATAGTAAGGCATTTTTTTTCCAGCCAAAAAAAACGACCATTTATAGTAAGGCTTTTTTTTTTCTCCCCCCAAAAAAACGACCATGTATAGTAAGGCATTTTTTTTTCTCCCCCAAAAAACGACCATGTATAGTAAGGCATTTTTTTTCCACCCAAAAAAAAAACGACCATATATAGTAAGGCATTTTATTTCTCCCCCCAAAAAACAACCATGTATAGTAAGGCATTTTTTTTCCACCCAAAAAAAACGACCATGTATAGTAAGGCATTTTTTTTCCACCCAAAAAAAACGACCATGTATAGTAAGGCATTTTTTTTCCACCCAAAAAAAACGACCATGTATAGTAAGGCATTTTTTTTTTCTCCCCCAAAAAAAACGACCATGTATAGTAAGGCATTTTTTTTTCTCCCCCCAAAAAAACGACCATGTATAGTAAGGCATTTTATTTCTCCCCCCAAAAAACGACCATGTATAGTAAGGCATTTTTTTTCCACCCAAAAAAAAGCGGCCATGTATAGTAAGGCATTTTTTTTCCACCCAAAAAAAACGACCATGTATAGTAAGGCATTTTTTTTTCCACCCAAAAAAAACGACCATGTATAGTAAGGCATTTTTTTTCCACCCAAAAAAAAAAACGACCATGCATAGTAAGGCATTTTTTTCTCCCCCCCAAAAACGACCATGTATAGTAAGGCATTTTATTTCTCCCCCCCAAAAACGACCATGTATAGCAAGGCATTTTATTTCTCCCCCAAAAAACGACCATGTATAGTAAGGCATTTTTTTTCCACCCAAAAAAACCGACCATGTATAGTAAGGCATTTTTTTCCAGCCAAAAAAAAAGACCATGTATAGTAAGGCATTTTTTTTCCACCCAAAAAAAAGCGGCCATGTATAGTAAGGCATTTTTTTTCCACCCAAAAAAAACGACCATGTATAGTAAGGCATTTTTTTTTCCACCCAAAAAAAACGACCATGTATAGTAAGGCATTTTTTTTCCACCCAAAAAAAAAAACGACCATGCATAGTAAGGCATTTTTTTCTCCCCCCCAAAAACGACCATGTATAGTAAGGCATTTTATTTCTCCCCCCCAAAAACGACCATGTATAGCAAGGCATTTTATTTCTCCCCCAAAAAACGACCATGTATAGTAAGGCATTTTTTTTCCACCCAAAAAAAACGACCATGTATAGTAAGGCATTTTTTTCCAGCCAAAAAAAACGACCATGTATAGTAAGGCATTTTTTTTCCACCCAAAAAAAACGGCCATGTATAGTAAGGCATTTTTTTCCCACCCAAAAAAAAAAACGGCCATCTATAGTAAGGCATTTTTTTTTCCACCCAAAAAAAACGACCATGTATAGTAAGGCATTTTTTTTCCAGCCAAAAAAAACGACCATTTATAGTAAGGCTTTTTTTTTCTCCCCCCAAAAAAACGACCATGTATAGTAAGGCATTTTTTTTTCTCCCCCAAAAAACGACCATGTATAGTAAGGCATTTTTTTCCACCCAAAAAAAACGACCATGTATAGTAAGGCATTTTTTTTCCACCCAAAAAAAAACGACCATATATAGTAAGGCATTTTATTTCTCCCCCCAAAAAACAACCATGTATAGTAAGGCATTTTTTTTTCCACCCAAAAAAAACGACCATGTATAGTAAGGCATTTTTTTTTCCACCCAAAAAAAACGACCATGTATAGTAAGGCATTTTTTTTCCACCCAAAAAAAACGACCATGTATAGTAAGGCATTTTTTTTTTCTCCCCCCAAAAAAACGACCATGTATAGTAAGGCATTTTTTTTTCTCCCCCCAAAAAAACGACCATGTATAGTAAGGCATTTTATTTCTCCCCCCAAAAAACGACCATGTATAGTAAGGCATTTTTTTTCCACCCAAAAAAAAGCGGCCATGTATAGTAAGACATTTTTTTTCCACCCAAAAAAAACGACCATGTATAGTAAGGCATTTTTTTTCCACCCAAAAAAAAAAACGACCATGCATAGTAAGGCATTTTTTTCTCCCCCCCAAAAACGACCATGTATAGTAAGGCATTTTATTTCTCCCCCCCAAAAACGACCATGTATAGCAAGGCATTTTATTTCTCCCCCAAAAAACGACCATGTATAGTAAGGCATTTTTTTTCCACCCAAAAAAACCGACCATGTATAGTAAGGCATTTTTTTCCAGCCAAAAAAAACGACCATGTATAGTAAGGCATTTTTTTTCCACCCAAAAAAAACCGGCCATGTATAGTAAGGCATTTTTTTTCCACCCAAAAAAAACGGCCATGTATAGTAAGGCATTTTTTTCCCAACCAAAAAAAAAACGGCCATCTATAGTAAGGCATTTTTTTTTCCACCCAAAAAAACCGACCATGTATAGTAAGGCATTTTATTCCTCCCCCCCAAAAATGACCATGTATAGTAAGGCATTTTATTTCTCCCCAAAAAAACGACCATGTATAGTAAGGCATTTTTTTTCCACCCAAAAAAAACGACCATGTATAGTAAGGCATTTTTTTTTCCACCCAAAAAAAACGACCATGTATAGTAAGGCATTTTTTTTTCTCCCCCAAAAAACGACCATGTATAGTAAGGCATTTTTTTTTCCACCCAAAAAAAACGCCCATGTATAGTAAGGCTTTTTTTTTCTCCCCCAAAAAACGACCATGTATAGTAAGGCATTTTTTTTCCCACCCAAAAAAAACGACCATGTATAGTAAGGCATTTTTTTTTCCACCCAAAAAAAACGACCATGTATAGTAAGGCTTTTTTTTTTCCACCCAAAAAAAACGACCATGTATAGTAAGGCATTTTATTTCTCCCCAAAAAAACGACCATGTATAGTAAGGCATTTTTTTTCCACCCAAAAAAAACGACCATGTATAGTAAGGCATTTTTTTTCCACCCAAAAAAAACGACCATGTATAGTAAGGCATTTTATTTCTCCCCCCCAAAAACGACCATGTATAGTAAGGCATTTTATTTCTCCCCCCAAAAAAACGACCATGTATAGTAAGGCATTTTATTTCTCCCCAAAAAAACGACCATGTATAGTAAGGCATTTTTTTTCCACCCAAAAAAAACGACCATGTATAGTAAGGCATTTTTTTTCCAGCCAAAAAAAACGACCATGTATAGTAAGGCATTTTTTTTCCACGCAAAAAAAACGACCATGTATAGTAAGGCATTTTGTTTTCCACCCAAAAAAAACAACCATGTATAGTAAGGCATTTTTTTTCCAGCCCAAAAAAACGACCATGTATAGTAAGGCATTTTATTTCTCCCCAAAGAAACGACCATGTATAGTAAGGCATTTTGTTTTCCACCCAAAAAAAACAACCATGTATAGTAAGGCATTTTTTTTCCACCCAAGAAAAACGACCATGTATAGTAAGGCATTTTATTTCTCCCCCCAAAAAAACGACCATGTATAGTAAGGCATTTTATTTCTCCCCAAAAAAACGACCATGTATAGTAAGGCATTTTTTTTCCAGCCAAAAAAAACGACCATGTATAGTAAGGCATTTTTTTTCTCCCCCCAAAAAAACGACCATGTATAGTAAGGCATTTTATTTCTCCCCAAAAAAACGACCATGTATAGTAAGGCATTTTTTTTTCCAGCCAAAAAAAACGACCATGTATAGTAAGGCATTTTTTTTCCAGCCAAAAAAAACGACCATGTATAGTAAGGCATTTTGTTTTCCACCCAAAAAAAACAACCATGTATAGTAAGGCATTTTTTTTCCACCCAAAAAAAACGACCATGTATAGTAAGGCATTTTATTTCTCCCCCCAAAAAAACGACCATGTATAGTAAGGCATTTTATTTCTCCCCAAAAAAACGACCATGTATAGTAAGGCATTTTTTTTCCAGCCAAAAAAAACAACCATGTATAGTAAGGCATTTTTTTTTCTCCCCCAAAAAACGACCATGTATAGTAAGGCAGTTTTTTTCCACCCAAAAAAAACGACCATGTGTAGTAAGGCATTTTTTTTCCACCCAAAAAAAACGACCATATATAGTAAGGCATTTTATTTCTCCCCCCAAAAAACAACCATGTATAGTAAGGCATTTTTTTTTCCACCCAAAAAAAACGACCATGTATAGTAAGGCATTTTTTTTCCACCCAAAAAAAACGACCATGTATAGTAAGGCATTTTTTTTCCACCCAAAAAAAACGACCATGTATAGTAAGGCATTATTTTTTTCTCCCCCCCAAAATAAACGACCATGTATAGTAAGGCATTTTTTTTTCTCCCCCCCAAAAAATGACCATGTATAGTAAGGCATTTTATTTCTCCCCCCAAAAAACGACCATGTATAGTAAGGCATTTTTTTTCCACCCAAAAAAAACGACCATGTATAGTAAGGCATTTTTTTTCCACCCCAAAAAAACGACCATGTATAGTAAGGCATTTTTTTTCCACCCAAAAAAAAACGGCCATGTATAGTAAGGCATTTTTTTTCCACCCAAAAAAAACGACCATGTATAGTAAGGCATTTTATTTCTCCCCCCCAAAAACGACCATGTATAGCAAGGCATTTTATTTCTCCCCCAAAAAACGACCATGTATAGTAAGGCATTTTTTTTCTACCCAAAAAAAACGACCATGTATAGTAAGGCATTTTTTTTCCACCCAAAAAGAAAAACGACCATGCATAGTAAGGCATTTTTTTCTCCCCCCCAAAAACGACCATGTATAGTAAGGCATTTTATTTCTCCCCCCCAAAAACGACCATGTATAGCAAGGCATTTTATTTCTCCCCCAAAAAACGACCATGTATAGTAAGGCATTTTTTTTCCACCCAAAAAAAACGACCATGTATAGTAAGGCATTTTTTTTTCCAGCCAAAAAAAACGACCATGTATAGTAAGGTATTTTTTTTCCAGCCCAAAAAAACGACCATGTATAGTAAGGCATTTTGTTTTCCACCCAAAAAAAACGACCATGTATAGTAAGGCATTTTTTTTCCACCCAAAAAAAACGACCATGTATAGTAAGGCATTTTATTTCTCCCCCCAAAAAAACGACCATGTATAGTAAGGTATTTTATTTCTCCCCAAAAAAACGACCATGTATAGTAAGGCATTTTTTTTCCAGCCAAAAAAAACGACCATGTATAGTAAGGCTTTTTTTTTTTCTCCCCCAAAAAAACGACCATGTATAGTAAGGCATTTTTTTTTCTCCCCCAAAAAACGACCATGTATAGTAAGGCATTTTTTTCCACCCAAAAAAAACGACCATGTATAGTAAGGCATTTTTTTCCACCCAAAAAAAACGACCATATATAGTAAGGCATTTTATTTCTCCCCCCCAAAAAACAACCATGTATAGTAAGGCTTTTTTTTTTCCACCCAAAAAAAACGACCATGTATAGTAAGGCATTTTTTTTTCCACCCAAAAAAAACGACCATGTATAGTAAGGCATTTTTTTTTCCACCCAAAAAAAACGACCATGTATAGTAAGGCATTTTTTTTCCACCCAAAAAAAACGACCATGTATAGTAAGGCATTTTTTTTTCTCCCCCCAAAAAAACGACCATGTATAGTAAGGCATTTTTTTTCCACCCAAAAAAAACGACCATGTATAGTAAGGCATTTTTTTTTCCAGCCAAAAAAAACGACCATGTATAGTAAGGCATTTTTTTTCCAGCTAAAAAAAACGACCATGTATAGTAAGGCATTTTGTTTTCCACCCAAAAAAAACAACCATGTATAGTAAGGCATTTTATTTCTCCCCCCAAAAAAAACGACCATGTATAGTAAGGTATTTTATTTCTCCCCAAAAAAACGACCATGTATAGTAAGGCATTTTTTTTCCAGCCAAAAAAAACGACCATGTATAGTAAGGCTTTTTTTTTTTCTCCCCCCAAAAAAACGACCATGTATAGTAAGGCATTTTTTTTTCTCCCCCAAAAAACGACCATGTATAGTAAGGCATTTTTTTCCACCCAAAAAAAACGACCATGTATAGTAAGGCATTTTTTTTCCACCCAAAAAAAACGACCATATATAGTAAGGCATTTTATTTCTCCCCCCAAAAAACAACCATGTATAGTAAGGCATTTTTTTTTCCACCCAAAAAAAACGACCATTTATAGTAAGGCATTTTTTTTTCCACCCAAAAAAAACGACCATGTATAGTAAGGCATTTTTTTTCCACCCAAAAAAAACGACCATGTATAGTAAGGCATTTTTTTTTCTCCACCCAAAAAAAACGACCATGTATAGTAAGGCATTTTTTTTTTCTCCCCCCAAAAAAACGACCATGTATAGTAAGGCATTTTTTTTTCTCCCCCAAAAAACGACCATGTATAGTAAGGCATTTTTTTTCCACCCAAAAAAAAAACGACCATATATAGTAAGGCATTTTATTTCTCCCCCCAAAAAACAACCATGTATAGTAAGGCATTTTTTTTCCACCCAAAAAAAACGACCATGTATAGTAAGGCATTTTTTTTCCACCCAAAAAAAACGACCATGTATAGTAAGGCATTTTTTTTCCACCCAAAAAAAACGACCATGTATAGTAAGGCATTTTTTTTTTCTCCCCCAAAAAAAACGACCATGTATAGTAAGGCATTTTTTTTTCTCCCCCCAAAAAAACGACCATGTATAGTAAGGCATTTTATTTCTCCCCCCAAAAAACGACCATGTATAGTAAGGCATTTTTTTCCACCCAAAAAAAAGCGGCCATGTATAGTAAGGCATTTTTTTTCCACCCAAAAAAAACGACCATGTATAGTAAGGCATTTTTTTTTCCACCCAAAAAAAACGACCATGTATAGTAAGGCATTTTTTTTCCACCCAAAAAAAAAAACGACCATGCATAGTAAGGCATTTTTTTCTCCCCCCCAAAAACGACCATGTATAGTAAGGCATTTTATTTCTCCCCCCCAAAAACGACCATGTATAGCAAGGCATTTTATTTCTCCCCCAAAAAACGACCATGTATAGTAAGGCATTTTTTTTCCACCCAAAAAAACCGACCATGTATAGTAAGGCATTTTTTTCCAGCCAAAAAAAACGACCATGTATAGTAAGGCATTTTTTTTCCACCCAAAAAAAAGCGGCCATGTATAGTAAGGCATTTTTTTTCCACCCAAAAAAAACGACCATGTATAGTAAGGCATTTTTTTTTCCACCCAAAAAAAACGACCATGTATAGTAAGGCATTTTTTTTCCACCCAAAAAAAAAAACGACCATGCATAGTAAGGCATTTTTTTCTCCCCCCCAAAAACGACCATGTATAGTAAGGCATTTTATTTCTCCCCCCCAAAAACGACCATGTATAGCAAGGCATTTTATTTCTCCCCCAAAAAACGACCATGTATAGTAAGGCATTTTTTTTCCACCCAAAAAAACCGACCATGTATAGTAAGGCATTTTTTTCCAGCCAAAAAAAACGACCATGTATAGTAAGGCATTTTTTTTCCACCCAAAAAAAACGGCCATGTATAGTAAGGCATTTTTTTCCCACCCAAAAAAAAAAACGGCCATCTATAGTAAGGCATTTTTTTTTCCACCCAAAAAAAACGACCATGTATAGTAAGGCATTTTTTTTCCAGCCAAAAAAAACGACCATTTATAGTAAGGCTTTTTTTTTTCTCCCCCCCAAAAAACGACCATGTATAGTAAGGCATTTTTTTTTCTCCCCCAAAAAACGACCATGTATAGTAAGGCATTTTTTTCCACCCAAAAAAAACGACCATGTATAGTAAGGCATTTTTTTTCCACCCAAAAAAAAACGACCATATATAGTAAGGCATTTTATTTCTCCCCCCAAAAAACAACCATGTATAGTAAGGCATTTTTTTTTCCACCCAAAAAAAACGACCATGTATAGTAAGGCATTTTTTTTTCCACCCAAAAAAAACGACCATGTATAGTAAGGCATTTTTTTTCCACCCAAAAAAAACGACCATGTATAGTAAGGCATTTTTTTTTTCTCCCCCCAAAAAAACGACCATGTATAGTAAGGCATTTTTTTTTCTCCCCCCAAAAAAACGACCATGTATAGTAAGGCATTTTATTTCTCCCCCCAAAAAACGACCATGTATAGTAAGGCATTTTTTTTCCACCCAAAAAAAAGCGGCCATGTATAGTAAGACATTTTTTTTCCACCCAAAAAAAACGACCATGTATAGTAAGGCATTTTTTTTTCCACCCAAAAAAAACGACCATGTATAGTAAGGCATTTTTTTTCCACCCAAAAAAAAAAACGACCATGCATAGTAAGGCATTTTTTTCTCCCCCCCAAAAACGACCATGTATAGTAAGGCATTTTATTTCTCCCCCCCAAAAACGACCATGTATAGCAAGGCATTTTATTTCTCCCCCAAAAAACGACCATGTATAGTAAGGCATTTTTTTTCCACCCAAAAAAACCGACCATGTATAGTAAGGCATTTTTTTCCAGCCAAAAAAAACGACCATGTATAGTAAGGCATTTTTTTTCCACCCAAAAAAAACCGGCCATGTATAGTAAGGCATTTTTTTTCCACCCAAAAAAAACGGCCATGTATAGTAAGGCATTTTTTTCCCAACCAAAAAAAAAACGGCCATCTATAGTAAGGCATTTTTTTTTCCACCCAAAAAAACCGACCATGTATAGTAAGGCATTTTATTCCTCCCCCCCAAAAATGACCATGTATAGTAAGGCATTTTATTTCTCCCCAAAAAAACGACCATGTATAGTAAGGCATTTTTTTTCCACCCAAAAAAAACGACCATGTATAGTAAGGCATTTTTTTTTCCACCCAAAAAAAACGACCATGTATAGTAAGGCATTTTTTTTTCTCCCCCAAAAAACGACCATGTATAGTAAGGCATTTTTTTTTCCACCCAAAAAAAACGCCCATGTATAGTAAGGCTTTTTTTTTCTCCCCCAAAAAACGACCATGTATAGTAAGGCATTTTTTTTCCCACCCAAAAAAAACGACCATGTATAGTAAGGCATTTTTTTTTCCACCCAAAAAAAACGACCATGTATAGTAAGGCTTTTTTTTTTCCACCCAAAAAAAACGACCATGTATAGTAAGGCATTTTATTTCTCCCCAAAAAAACGACCATGTATAGTAAGGCATTTTTTTTCCACCCAAAAAAAACGACCATGTATAGTAAGGCATTTTTTTTCCACCCAAAAAAAACGACCATGTATAGTAAGGCATTTTATTTCTCCCCCCCAAAAACGACCATGTATAGTAAGGCATTTTATTTCTCCCCCCAAAAAAACGACCATGTATAGTAAGGCATTTTATTTCTCCCCAAAAAAACGACCATGTATAGTAAGGCATTTTTTTTCCACCCAAAAAAAACGACCATGTATAGTAAGGCATTTTTTTTCCAGCCAAAAAAAACGACCATGTATAGTAAGGCATTTTTTTTCCACGCAAAAAAAACGACCATGTATAGTAAGGCATTTTGTTTTCCACCCAAAAAAAACAACCATGTATAGTAAGGCATTTTTTTTCCAGCCCAAAAAAACGACCATGTATAGTAAGGCATTTTATTTCTCCCCAAAGAAACGACCATGTATAGTAAGGCATTTTGTTTTCCACCCAAAAAAAACAACCATGTATAGTAAGGCATTTTTTTTCCACCCAAGAAAAACGACCATGTATAGTAAGGCATTTTATTTCTCCCCCCAAAAAAACGACCATGTATAGTAAGGCATTTTATTTCTCCCCAAAAAAACGACCATGTATAGTAAGGCATTTTTTTTCCAGCCAAAAAAAACGACCATGTATAGTAAGGCATTTTTTTTCTCCCCCCAAAAAAACGACCATGTATAGTAAGGCATTTTATTTCTCCCCAAAAAAACGACCATGTATAGTAAGGCATTTTTTTTTCCAGCCAAAAAAAACGACCATGTATAGTAAGGCATTTTTTTTCCAGCCAAAAAAAACGACCATGTATAGTAAGGCATTTTGTTTTCCACCCAAAAAAAACAACCATGTATAGTAAGGCATTTTTTTTCCACCCAAAAAAAACGACCATGTATAGTAAGGCATTTTATTTCTCCCCCCAAAAAAACGACCATGTATAGTAAGGCATTTTATTTCTCCCCAAAAAAACGACCATGTATAGTAAGGCATTTTTTTTCCAGCCAAAAAAAACAACCATGTATAGTAAGGCATTTTTTTTTCTCCCCCAAAAAACGACCATGTATAGTAAGGCAGTTTTTTTCCACCCAAAAAAAACGACCATGTGTAGTAAGGCATTTTTTTTCCACCCAAAAAAAACGACCATATATAGTAAGGCATTTTATTTCTCCCCCCAAAAAACAACCATGTATAGTAAGGCATTTTTTTTTCCACCCAAAAAAAACGACCATGTATAGTAAGGCATTTTTTTTCCACCCAAAAAAAACGACCATGTATAGTAAGGCATTTTTTTTCCACCCAAAAAAAACGACCATGTATAGTAAGGCATTATTTTTTTCTCCCCCCCAAAATAAACGACCATGTATAGTAAGGCATTTTTTTTTCTCCCCCCCAAAAAATGACCATGTATAGTAAGGCATTTTATTTCTCCCCCCAAAAAACGACCATGTATAGTAAGGCATTTTTTTTCCACCCAAAAAAAACGACCATGTATAGTAAGGCATTTTTTTTCCACCCCAAAAAAACGACCATGTATAGTAAGGCATTTTTTTTCCACCCAAAAAAAAACGGCCATGTATAGTAAGGCATTTTTTTTCCACCCAAAAAAAACGACCATGTATAGTAAGGCATTTTATTTCTCCCCCCCAAAAACGACCATGTATAGCAAGGCATTTTATTTCTCCCCCAAAAAACGACCATGTATAGTAAGGCATTTTTTTTCTACCCCAAAAAAACGACCATGTATAGTAAGGCATTTTTTTTCCACCCAAAAAGAAAAACGACCATGCATAGTAAGGCATTTTTTTCTCCCCCCCAAAAACGACCATGTATAGTAAGGCATTTTATTTCTCCCCCCCAAAAACGACCATGTATAGCAAGGCATTTTATTTCTCCCCCAAAAAACGACCATGTATAGTAAGGCATTTTTTTTCCACCCAAAAAAAACGACCATGTATAGTAAGGCATTTTTTTTTCCAGCCAAAAAAAACGACCATGTATAGTAAGGTATTTTTTTTCCAGCCCAAAAAAACGACCATGTATAGTAAGGCATTTTGTTTTCCACCCAAAAAAAACGACCATGTATAGTAAGGCATTTTTTTTCCACCCAAAAAAAACGACCATGTATAGTAAGGCATTTTATTTCTCCCCCCAAAAAAACGACCATGTATAGTAAGGTATTTTATTTCTCCCCAAAAAAACGACCATGTATAGTAAGGCATTTTTTTTCCAGCCAAAAAAAACGACCATGTATAGTAAGGCTTTTTTTTTTTCTCCCCCAAAAAAACGACCATGTATAGTAAGGCATTTTTTTTTCTCCCCCAAAAAACGACCATGTATAGTAAGGCATTTTTTTCCACCCAAAAAAAACGACCATGTATAGTAAGGCATTTTTTTCCACCCAAAAAAAACGACCATATATAGTAAGGCATTTTATTTCTCCCCCCCAAAAAACAACCATGTATAGTAAGGCTTTTTTTTTTCCACCCAAAAAAAACGACCATGTATAGTAAGGCATTTTTTTTTCCACCCAAAAAAAACGACCATGTATAGTAAGGCATTTTTTTTTCCACCCAAAAAAAACGACCATGTATAGTAAGGCATTTTTTTTCCACCCAAAAAAAACGACCATGTATAGTAAGGCATTTTTTTTTCTCCCCCCAAAAAAACGACCATGTATAGTAAGGCATTTTTTTTCCACCCAAAAAAAACGACCATGTATAGTAAGGCATTTTTTTTTCCAGCCAAAAAAAACGACCATGTATAGTAAGGCATTTTTTTTCCAGCTAAAAAAAACGACCATGTATAGTAAGGCATTTTGTTTTCCACCCAAAAAAAACAACCATGTATAGTAAGGCATTTTATTTCTCCCCCCAAAAAAACGACCATGTATAGTAAGGTATTTTATTTCTCCCCAAAAAAACGACCATGTATAGTAAGGCATTTTTTTTCCAGCCAAAAAAAACGACCATGTATAGTAAGGCTTTTTTTTTTTCTCCCCCCAAAAAAACGACCATGTATAGTAAGGCATTTTTTTTTCTCCCCCAAAAAACGACCATGTATAGTAAGGCATTTTTTTCCACCCAAAAAAAACGACCATGTATAGTAAGGCATTTTTTTTCCACCCAAAAAAAACGACCATATATAGTAAGGCATTTTATTTCTCCCCCCAAAAAACAACCATGTATAGTAAGGCATTTTTTTTTCCACCCAAAAAAAACGACCATTTATAGTAAGGCATTTTTTTTTCCACCCAAAAAAAACGACCATGTATAGTAAGGCATTTTTTTTCCACCCAAAAAAAACGACCATGTATAGTAAGGCATTTTTTTTTCTCCCCCCAAAAAAACGACCATGTATAGTAAGGCATTTTTTTTTTCTCCCCCCAAAAAAACGACCATGTATAGTAAGGCATTTTATTTCTCCCCCCAAAAAACGACCATGTATAGTAAGGCATTTTTTTTCCACCCCAAAAAAACGACCATGTATAGTAAGGCATTTTTTTTCCACCCAAAAAAAAGCGGCCATGTATAGTAAGGCATTTTTTTTCCACCCAAAAAAAACGACCATGTATAGTAAGGCATTTTATTTCTCCCCCCCAAAAACGACCATGTATAGCAAGGCATTTTATTTCTCCCCCAAAAAACGACCATGTATAGTAAGGCATTTTTTTTCCACCCAAAAAAAACTACCATGTATAGTAAGGCATTTTTTTTCCACCCAAAAAAACGACCATGTATAGTAAGGCATTTTTTTCCCACCCCAAAAAAAACGACCATGTATAGTAAGGCATTTTATTTCTCTCCAAAAAAACGACCATGTATAGTAAGGCATTTTTTTTCCAGCCAAAAAAAACGACCATGTATAGTAAGGCATTTTTTTTCTCCCCCCAAAAAAACGACCATGTATAGTAAGGCATTTTATTTCTCCCCAAAAAAACGACCATGTATAGTAAGGCATTTTTTTTCCAGCCAAAAAAAACGACCATGTATAGTAAGGCATTTTTTTTTCCAGCCAAAAAAAACGACCATGTATAGTAAGGCATTTTTTTTCCAGCCAAAAAAAACGACCATGTATAGTAAGGCATTTTGTTTTCCACCCAAAAAAAACAACCATGTATAGTAAGGCATTTTTTTTCCACCCAAAAAAAACGACCATGTATAGTAAGGCATTTTATTTCTCCCCCCAAAAAAACGACCATGTATAGTAAGGCATTTTATTTCTCCCCAAAAAAACGACCATGTATAGTAAGGCATTTTTTTTCCAGCCAAAAAAAACGACCATGTATAGTAAGGCATTTTTTTTTCCAGCCAAAAAAAACGACCATGTATAGTAAGGCATTTTTTTTCCAGCCAAAAAAAACGACCATGTATAGTAAGGCATTTTTTTTTCCACCCAAAAAAAACGACCATGTATAGTAAGGCATTTTTTTTCCACCCAAAAAAAACGACCATGTATAGTAAGGCATTTTTTTTTCTCCCCCCAAAAAAACGACCATGTATAGTAAGGCATTTTTTTTCCACCCAAAAAAAACGACCATGTATAGTAAGGCATTTTTTTTCCAGCTAAAAAAAACGACCATGTATAGTAAGGCATTTTGTTTTCCACCCAAAAAAAACAACCATGTATAGTAAGGCATTTTATTTCTCCCCCCAAAAAAACGACCATGTATAGTAAGGTATTTTATTTCTCCCCAAAAAAACGACCATGTATAGTAAGGCATTTTTTTTCCAGCCAAAAAAAACGACCATGTATAGTAAGGCTTTTTTTTTTTCTCCCCCCAAAAAAACGACCATGTATAGTAAGGCATTTTTTTTTCTCCCCCAAAAAACGACCATGTATAGTAAGGCATTTTTTTCCACCCAAAAAAAACGACCATGTATAGTAAGGCATTTTTTTTCCACCCAAAAAAAACGACCATATATAGTAAGGCATTTTATTTCTCCCCCCAAAAAACAACCATGTATAGTAAGGCATTTTTTTTTCCACCCAAAAAAAACGACCATTTATAGTAAGGCATTTTTTTTTCCACCCAAAAAAAAACGACCATGTATAGTAAGGCATTTTTTTTCCACCCAAAAAAAACGACCATGTATAGTAAGGCATTTTTTTTTCTCCCCCCAAAAAAACGACCATGTATAGTAAGGCATTTTTTTTTTCTCCCCCCAAAAAAACGACCATGTATAGTAAGGCATTTTATTTCTCCCCCCAAAAAACGACCATGTATAGTAAGGCATTTTTTTTCCACCCAAAAAAAACGACCATGTATAGTAAGGCATTTTTTTTCCACCCCAAAAAAACGACCATGTATAGTAAGGCATTTTTTTTCCACCCAAAAAAAAGCGGCCATGTATAGTAAGGCATTTTTTTTCCGCCCAAAAAAAACGACCATGTATAGTAAGGCATTTTATTTCTCCCCCCCAAAAACGACCATGTATAGCAAGGCATTTTATTTCTCCCCCAAAAAACGACCATGTATAGTAAGGCATTTTTTTTCCACCCAAAAAAAACGACCATGTATAGTAAGGCATTTTTTTTCCACCCAAAAAAACGACCATGTATAGTAAGGCATTTTTTTCCCACCCCAAAAAAAACGACCATGTATAGTAAGGCATTTTATTTCTCTCCAAAAAAACGACCATGTATAGTAAGGCATTTTTTTTCCAGCCAAAAAAAACGACCATGTATAGTAAGGCATTTTTTTTCTCCCCCCAAAAAAACGACCATGTATAGTAAGGCATTTTATTTCTCCCCAAAAAAACGACCATGTATAGTAAGGCATTTTTTTTCCAGCCAAAAAAAACGACCATGTATAGTAAGGCATTTTTTTTTCCAGCCAAAAAAAACGACCATGTATAGTAAGGCATTTTTTTTCCAGCCAAAAAAAACGACCATGTATAGTAAGGCATTTTGTTTTCCACCCAAAAAAAACAACCATGTATAGTAAGGCATTTTTTTTCCACCCAAAAAAAACGACCATGTATAGTAAGGCATTTTATTTCTCCCCCCAAAAAAACGACCATGTATAGTAAGGCATTTTATTTCTCCCCAAAAAAACGACCATGTATAGTAAGGCATTTTTTTTCCAGCCAAAAAAAACGACCATGTATAGTAAGGCATTTTTTTTCCAGCTAAAAAAAACGACCATGTATAGTAAGGCATTTTGTTTTCCACCCAAAAAAAAACAACCATGTATAGTAAGGCATTTTATTTCTCCCCCCAAAAAAACGACCATGTATAGTAAGGTATTTTATTTCTCCCCAAAAAAACGACCATGTATAGTAAGGCATTTTTTTTCCAGCCAAAAAAAACGACCATGTATAGTAAGGCTTTTTTTTTTTCTCCCCCCAAAAAAACGACCATGTATAGTAAGGCATTTTTTTTTCTCCCCCAAAAAACGACCATGTATAGTAAGGCATTTTTTTCCACCCAAAAAAAACGACCATGTATAGTAAGGCATTTTTTTTCCACCCAAAAAAAACGACCATATATAGTAAGGCATTTTATTTCTCCCCCCAAAAAACAACCATGTATAGTAAGGCATTTTTTTTTCCACCCAAAAAAAACGACCATTTATAGTAAGGCATTTTTTTTTCCACCCAAAAAAAACGACCATGTATAGTAAGGCATTTTTTTTCCACCCAAAAAAAACGACCATGTATAGTAAGGCATTTTTTTTTCTCCCCCCCAAAAAAACGACCATGTATAGTAAGGCATTTTTTTTTTCTCCCCCCAAAAAAACGACCATGTATAGTAAGGCATTTTATTTCTCCCCCCAAAAAACGACCATGTATAGTAAGGCATTTTTTTTCCACCCCAAAAAAACGACCATGTATAGTAAGGCATTTTTTTCCACCCAAAAAAAAGCGACCATGTATAGTAAGGCATTTTTTTTCCACCCAAAAAAAACGACCATATATAGTAAGGCATTTTATTTCTCCCCCCAAAAAACAACCATGTATAGTAAGGCATTTTTTTTTCCACCCAAAAAAAACGACCATTTATAGTAAGGCATTTTTTTTTCCACCCAAAAAAAACGACCATGTATAGTAAGGCATTTTTTTTCCACCCAAAAAAAACGACCATGTATAGTAAGGCATTTTTTTTTCTCCCCCCAAAAAAACGACCATGTATAGTAAGGCATTTTTTTTTTCTCCCCCCAAAAAAACGACCATGTATAGTAAGGCATTTTATTTCTCCCCCCAAAAAACGACCATGTATAGTAAGGCATTTTTTTTCCACCCCAAAAAAACGACCATGTATAGTAAGGCATTTTTTTTCCACCCAAAAAAAAGCGGCCATGTATAGTAAGGCATTTTTTTTCCACCCAAATAAAAACGACCATGTATAGTAAGGCATTTTATTTCTCCCCCCCAAAAACGACCATGTATAGCAAGGCATTTTATTTCTCCCCCAAAAAACGACCATGTATAGTAAGGCATTTTTTTTCCACCCAAAAAAAACGACCATGTATAGTAAGGCATTTTTTTTCCACCCAAAAAAAACGACCATGTATAGTAAGGCATTTTTTTCCCACCCCCCAAAAAACGACCATGTATAGTAAGGCATTTTATTTCTCTCCAAAAAAACGACCATGTATAGTAAGGCATTTTATTTCTCCCCCAAAAAACGACCATGTATAGTAAGGCATTTTTTTTCCACCCAAAAAAAACGACCATGTATAGTAAGGCATTTTTTTTCCACCCAAAAAAAACGACCATGTATAGTAAGGCATTTTTTTCCCACCCCAAAAAAAACGACCATGTATAGTAAGGCATTTTATTTCTCTCCAAAAAAACGACCATGTATAGTAAGGCATTTTTTTTCCAGCCAAAAAAAACGACCATGTATAGTAAGGCATTTTTTTTCTCCCCCCAAAAAAACGACCATGTATAGTAAGGCATTTTATTTCTCCCCAAAAAAACGACCATGTATAGTAAGGCATTTTTTTTCCAGCCAAAAAAAACGACCATGTATAGTAAGGCATTTTTTTTTCCAGCCAAAAAAAACGACCATGTATAGTAAGGCATTTTTTTTCCAGCCAAAAAAAACGACCATGTATAGTAAGGCATTTTGTTTTCCACCCAAAAAAAACAACCATGTATAGTAAGGCATTTTTTTTCCACCCAAAAAAAACGACCATGTATAGTAAGGCATTTTATTTCTCCCCCCCAAAAAACGACCATGTATAGTAAGGCATTTTTTTTCCAGCTAAAAAAAACGACCATGTATAGTAAGGCATTTTGTTTTCCACCCAAAAAAAACAACCATGTATAGTAAGGCATTTTATTTCTCCCCCCAAAAAAACGACCATGTATAGTAAGGTATTTTATTTCTCCCCAAAAAAACGACCATGTATAGTAAGGCATTTTTTTTCCAGCCAAAAAAAACGACCATGTATAGTAAGGCTTTTTTTTTTTCTCCCCCCAAAAAAACGACCATGTATAGTAAGGCATTTTTTTTTCTCCCCCAAAAAACGACCATGTATAGTAAGGCATTTTTTTCCACCCAAAAAAAACGACCATGTATAGTAAGGCATTTTTTTTCCACCCAAAAAAAACGACCATATATAGTAAGGCATTTTATTTCTCCCCCCAAAAAACAACCATGTATAGTAAGGCATTTTTTTTTCCACCCAAAAAAAACGACCATTTATAGTAAGGCATTTTTTTTTCCACCCAAAAAAAACGACCATGTATAGTAAGGCATTTTTTTTCCACCCAAAAAAAACGACCATGTATAGTAAGGCATTTTTTTTTTCTCCCCCCAAAAAAACGACCATGTATAGTAAGGCATTTTTTTTTCTCCCCCCCAAAAAACGACCATGTATAGTAAGGCATTTTATTTCTCCCCCCAAAAAACGACCATGTATAGTAAGGCATTTTTTTTCCACCCAAAAAAAACGACCATGTATAGTAAGGCATTTTTTTTCCACCCCAAAAAAACGACCATGTATAGTAAGGCATTTTTTTTCCACCCAAAAAAAAGCGGCCATGTATAGTAAGGCATTTTTTTTCCACCCAAATAAAAACGACCATGTATAGTAAGGCATTTTATTTCTCCCCCCCAAAAACGACCATGTATAGCAAGGCATTTTATTTCTCCCCCAAAAAACGACCATGTATAGTAAGGCATTTTTTTTCCACCCAAAAAAAACGACCATGTATAGTAAGGCATTTTTTTTCCACCCAAAAAAAACGACCATGTATAGTAAGGCATTTTTTTCCCACCCCCCAAAAAACGACCATGTATAGTAAGGCATTTTATTTCTCTCCAAAAAAACGACCATGTATAGTAAGGCATTTTTTTTCCAGCCAAAAAAAACGACCATGTATAGTAAGGCATTTTTTTTCTCCCCCCCAAAAAACGACCATGTATAGTAAGGCATTTTATTTCTCCCCAAAAAAACGACCATGTATAGTAAGGCATTTTTTTTCCAGCCAAAAAAAACGACCATGTATAGTAAGGCATTTTTTTTTCCAGCCAAAAAAAACGACCATGTATAGTAAGGCATTTTTTTTCCAGCCAAAAAAAACGACCATGTATAGTAAGGCATTTTGTTTTCCACCCAAAAAAAACAACCATGTATAGTAAGGCATTTTTTTTCCACCCAAAAAAAACCGACCATGTATAGTAAGGCATTTTATTTCTCCCCCCAAAAAAACGACCATGTATAGTAAGGCATTTTATTTCTCCCCAAAAAAACGACCATGTATAGTAAGGCATTTTTTTTCCAGCCAAAAAAAACGACCATGTATAGTAAGGCATTTTTTTTCTCCCCCCAAAAAAACGACCATGTATAGTAAGGCATTTTTTTTTCTCCCCCAAAAAACGACCATGTATAGTAAGGCAGTTTTTTTCCACCCAAAAAAAAACGACCATGTATAGTAAGGCATTTTTTTTCCACCCAAAAAAAACGACCATATATAGTAAGGCATTTTATTTCTCCCCCCAAAAAACAACCATGTATAGTAAGGCATTTTTTTTTCCACCCAAAAAAAAACAACCATGTATAGTAAGGCATTTTTTTTCCACCCAAAAAAAACGACCATGTATAGTAAGGCATTTTTTTTCCACCAAAAAAAAACGACCATGTATAGTAAGGCATTATTTTTTTCTCCCCCCAAAAAAAACGACCATGTATAGTAAGGCATTTTTTTTTCTCCCCCCCAAAAAACGACCATGTATAGTAAGGCATTTTATTTCTCCCCCCAAAAAACGACCATGTATAGTAAGGCATTTTTTTTCCACCCAAAAAAAACGACCATGTATAGTAAGGCATTTTTTTTCCACCCCAAAAAAACGACCATGTATAGTAAGGCATTTTTTTTCCACCCAAAAAAAAACGGCCATGTATAGTAAGGCATTTTTTTTCCACCCAAAAAAAACGACCATGTATAGTAAGGCATTTTATTTCTCCCCCCCAAAAACGACCATGTATAGCAAGGCATTTTATTTCTCCCCCAAAAAACGACCATGTATAGTAAGACATTTTTTTTCTACCCAAAAAAAAACGACCATGTATAGTAAGGTATTTTTTTTCCACCCAAAAAAAAAAACGACCATGCATAGTAAGGCATTTTTTTCTCCCCCCCAAAAACGACCATGTATAGTAAGGCATTTTATTTCTCCCCCCCAAAAACGACCATGTATAGCAAGGCATTTTATTTCTCCCCCAAAAAACGACCATGTATAGTAAGGCATTTTCTTTCCACCGAAAAAAAACGACCATGTATAGTAAGGCATTTTTTTCCAGCCAAAAAAAACGGCCATGTATAGTAAGGCATTTTTTTTCCACCCAAAAAAAAACGGCCATGTATAGTAAGGCATTTTTTTTCCACCCAAAAAAAACGACCATGTATAGTAAGGCATTTTTTTCCCACCCAAAAAAAAAACGGCCATGTATAGTAAGGCATTTTTTTTTCCACCCAAAAAAAACGACCATGTATAGTAAGGCATTTTTTTTTCTCCCCCAAAAAACGACCATGTATAGTAAGGCATTTTTTTTCCACCCAAAAAAACGACCATGTATATTAAGGCATTTTTTTTCCACCCAAAAAAAACGACCATGTATAGTAAGGCATTTTATTTCTCCCCCCCAAAAATGACCATGTATAGTAAGGCATTTTATTTCTCCCCAAAAAAACGACCATGTATAGTAAGGCATTTTTTTTCCACCCAAAAAAAACGACCATGTATAGTAAGGCATTTTTTTTTCCACCCAAAAAAAACGACCATGTATAGTAAGGCATTTTTTTTTCTCCCCCAAAAAACGACCATGTATAGTAAGGCATTTTTTTTCCACCCAAAAAAAACGCCCATGTATAGTAAGGCATTTTTTTTTCTCCCCCAAAAAACGACCATGTATAGTAAGGCATTTTTTTTCCACCCAAAAACGACCATGTATAGTAAGGCATTTTATTTCTCCCCAAAAAAACGACCATGTATAGTAAGGCATTTTTTTTCCAGCTAAAAAAAACGACCATGTATAGTAAGGCATTTTGTTTTCCACCCAAAAAAAAACAACCATGTATAGTAAGGCATTTTTTTTCCACCCAAAAAAAACGACCATGTATAGTAAGGCATTTTATTTCTCCTCCCAAAAAAACGACCATGTATAGTGAGGCATTTTATTTCTCCCCAAAAAAACGACCATGTATAGTAAGGCATTTTGTTTTCCACCCAAAAAAAACAACCATGTATAGTAAGGCATTTTTTTTCCACCCAAAAAAAACGACCATGTATAGTAAGGCATTATTTTTTTCTCCCCCCCAAAAAAACGACCATGTATAGTAAGGCATTTTTTTTTCTCCCCCCCAAAAAACGACCATGTATAGTAAGGCATTTTATTTCTCCCCCCAAAAAACGACCATGTATAGTAAGGCATTTTTTTTCCACCCAAAAAAAACGACCATGTATAGTAAGGCATTTTTTTTTTCCACCCAAAAAAAACCGACCATGTATAGTAAGGCATTTTATTTCTCCCCAAAAAAACGACCATGTATAGTAAGGCATTTTTTTTCCACCCAAAAAAAACGACCATGTATATATAGTAAGGCATTTTTTTTTCCACCCAAAAAAAACGACCATGTATAGTAAGGCATTTTTTTTTTCCACCCAAAAAAAACCGACCATGTATAGTAAGGCATTTTATTTCTCCCCCAAAAAAACGACCATGTATAGTAAGGCATTTTTTTTCCACCCAAAAAAAACGACCATGTATAGTAAGGCATTTTTTTTCCACCCAAAAAAAACGACCATGTATAGTAAGGCATTTTATTTCTCCCCCCCAAAAACGACCATGTATAGTAAGGCATTTTATTTCTCCCCAAAAAAACGACCATGTATAGTAAG
Source organism: Festucalex cinctus (assembly GCF_051991245.1). Classification (NCBI taxonomy): domain Eukaryota; kingdom Metazoa; phylum Chordata; class Actinopteri; order Syngnathiformes; family Syngnathidae; genus Festucalex; species Festucalex cinctus. The sequence goes on from NC_135431.1 coordinate 11,218,008, forward strand.
GCATTTTTTTTCCAGCTAAAAAAAACGACCATGTATAGTAAGGCATTTTGTTTTCCATCCAAAAAAAAACAACCATGTATAGTAAGGCATTTTTTTTCCACCCAAAAAAAACGACCATGTATAGTAAGGCATTTTATTTCTCCTCCCAAAAAAACGACCATGTATAGTAAGGCATTTTATTTCTCCCCAAAAAAACGACCATGTATAGTAAGGCATTTTTTTTCCACCCAAAAAAAACGACCATGTATAGTAAGGCATTTTTTTTCCACCCAAAAAAAACGACCATGTATAGTAAGGCATTATTTTTTTCTCCCCCCCAAAAAAACGACCATGTATAGTAAGGCATTTTTTTTTCTCCCCCCCAAAAAACGACCATGTATAGTAAGGCATTTTATTTCTCCCCCCAAAAAACGACCATGTATAGTAAGGCATTTTTTTTCCACCCAAAAAAAACGACCATGTATAGTAAGGCATTTTTTTTCCACCCCAAAAAAACGACCATGTATAGTAAGGCATTTTTTTTCCACCCAAAAAAAAACGGCCATGTATAGTAATGCATTTTTTTTCCACCCAAAAAAAACGACCATGTATAGTAAGGCATTTTATTTCTCCCCCCCAAAAACGACCATGTATAGCAAGGCATTTTATTTCTCCCCCAAAAAACGACCATGTATAGTAAGGCATTTTTTTCCACCCAAAAAAAACGACCATGTATAGTAAGGCATTTTTCTTCCACCCAAAAAAAAAAACGACCATGCATAGTAAGGCATTTTTTTCTCCCCCCCAAAAACGACCATGTATAGTAAGGCATTTTATTTCTCCCCCCCAAAAACGACCATGTATAGCAAGGCATTTTATTTCTCCCCCAAAAAACGACCATGTATAGTAAGGCATTTTTTTTCCACCCAAAAAAAACGACCATGTATAGTAAGGCATTTTTTTCCAGCCAAAAAAAACGGCCATGTATAGTAAGGCATTTTTTTTCCACCCAAAAAAAAACGGCCATGTATAGTAAGGCATTTTTTTTCCACCCAAAAAAAACGGCCATGTATAGTAAGGCATTTTTTTCCCACCCAAAAAAAAAAACGGCCATGTATAGTAAGGCATTTTTTTTTCCACCCAAAAAAAACGACCATGTATAGTAAGGCATTTTTTTTTCTCCCCCAAAAAACGACCATGTATAGTAAGGCATTTTTTTTCCACCCAAAAAAACGACCATGTATATTAAGGCATTTTTTTTCCACCCAAAAAAAACGACCATGTATAGTAAGGCATTTTATTTCTCCCCCCCAAAAATGACCATGTATAGTAAGGCATTTTATTTCTCCCCAAAAAAACGACCATGTATAGTAAGGCATTTTTTTTCCACCCCAAAAAAACGACCATGTATAGTAAGGCTTTTTTTTTTCCACCCAAAAAAAACGACCATGTATAGTAAGGCATTTTTTTTTCTCCCCCAAAAAACGACCATGTATAGTAAGGCATTTTTTTTCCACCCAAAAAAAACGCCCATGTATAGTAAGGCATTTTTTTTTCTCCCCCAAAAAACGACCATGTATAGTAAGGCATTTTTTTTCCCACCCAAAAAAAACGACCATGTATAGTAAGGCATTTTTTTTTCCACCCAAAAAAAACGACCATGTATAGTAAGGCATTTTTTTTTCCACCCAAAAAAAAACGACCATGTATAGTAAGGCATTTTATTTCTCCCCAAAAAAACGACCATGTATAGTAAGGCATTTTTTTTCCACCCAAAAAAAACGACCATGTATAGTAAGGCATTTTTTTTCCACCCAAAAAAAACGACCATGTATAGTAAGGCATTTTATTTCTCCCCAAAAAAACGACCATGTATAGTAAGGCATTTTTTTTCCAGCTAAAAAAAACGACCATGTATAGTAAGGCATTTTGTTTTCCACCCAAAAAAAACAACCATGTATAGTAAGGCATTTTTTTTCCACCCAAAAAAAACGACCATGTATAGTAAGGCATTTTATTTCTCCCCCCCAAAAAACGACCATGTATAGTAAGGCATTTTATTTCTCCCCAAAAAAACGACCATGTATAGTAAGGCATTTTTTTTCCAGCCAAAAAAACCGACCATGTATAGTAAGGCATTTTTTTTTCTCCCCCCAAAAAAACGACCATGTATAGTAAGGCATTTTTTTTTCTCCCCCAAAAAACGACCATGTATAGTAAGGCAGTTTTTTTCCACCCAAAAAAAACTACCATGTATAGTAAGGCATTTTTTTTCCACCCAAAAAAAACGACCATATATAGTAAGGCATTTTATTTCTCCCCCCAAAAAACAACCATGTATAGTAAGGCATTTTTTTTCCACCCAAAAAAAACGACCATGTATAGTAAGGCATTTTTTTTCCACCCAAAAAAAACGACCATGTATAGTAAGGCATTTTTTTTCCACCCAAAAAAAACGACCATGTATAGTAAGGCATTTTTTTTTCTCCCCCAAAAAAAACGACCATGTATAGTAAGGCATTTTTTTTTCTCCCCCCAAAAAAACGACCATGTATAGTAAGGCATTTTATTTCTCCCCCCAAAAAAAGACCATGTATAGTAAGGCATTTTTTTTCCACCCAAAAAAAACGACCATGTATAGTAAGGCATTTTTTTTCCACCCCAAAAAAACGACCATGTATAGTAAGGCATTTTTTTTCCACCCAAAAAAAAACGGCCATGTATAGTAAGGCATTTTTTTTCCACCCAAAAAAAACGACCATGTATAGTAAGGCATTTTATTTCTCCCCCCCAAAAACGACCATGTATAGCAAGGCATTTTATTTCTCCCCCAAAAAACGACCATGTATAGTAAGGCATTTTTTTTCCACCCAAAAAAAAAACGACCATGCATAGTAAGGCATTTTTTTCTCCCCCCCAAAAACGACCATGTATAGTAAGGCATTTTATTTCTCCCCCCCAAAAACGACCATGTATAGCAAGGCATTTTATTTCTCCCCCAAAAAACGACCATGTATAGTAAGGCATTTTTTTTCCACCCAAAAAAAACGACCATGTATAGTAAGGCATTTTTTTCCAGCCAAAAAAAACGACCATGTATAGTAAGGCATTTTTTTTCCACCCCAAAAAAAACCGGCCATGTACAGTAAGGCATTTTTTTTCCACCCAAAAAAAACGACCATGTATAGTAAGGCATTTTTTTTTCCAGCCAAAAAAAACGACCATGTATAGTAAGGCATTTTTTTTCCAGCCAAAAAAAACGACCATGTATAGTAAGGCATTTTTTTTCCAGCTAAAAAAAACGACCATGTATAGTAAGGCATTTTGTTTTCCACCCAAAAAAAACAACCATGTATAGTAAGGCATTTTTTTTCCACCCAAAAAAAACGACCATGTATAGTAAGGCATTTTATTTCTCCCCCCAAAAAAACGACCATGTATAGTAAGGCATTTTATTTCTCCCCAAAAAAACGACCATGTATAGTAAGGCATTTTTTTTCCAGCCAAAAAAAACGACCATGTATAGTAAGGCATTTTTTTTTCTCCCCCCAAAAAAACGACCATGTATAGTAAGGCATTTTTTTTTCTCCCCCAAAAAACGACCATGTATAGTAAGGCAGTTTTTTTCCACCCAAAAAAAACGACCATGTATAGTAAGGCAGTTTTTTTCCACCCAAAAAAAACGACCATATATAGTAAGGCATTTTATTTCTCCCCCCAAAAAACAACCATGTATAGTAAGGCATTTTTTTTTCCACCCAAAAAAAACGACCATGTATAGTAAGGCATTTTTTTTCCACCCAAAAAAAACGACCATGTATAGTAAGGCATTTTTTTTTCTCCCCCCAAAAAAACGACCATGTATAGTAAGGCATTTTATTTCTCCCCCCAAAAAACGACCATGTATAGTAAGGCATTTTTTTTTCCACCCAAAAAAAACGACCATGTATAGTAAGGCATTTTTTTTCCACCCCAAAAAAACGACCATGTATAGTAAGGCATTTTTTTCCACCCCAAAAAAACGACCATGTATAGTAAGGCATTTTTTTTCCACCCAAAAAAAAAACGGCCATGTATAGTAAAGTAAGGCATTTTTTTTCCACCCAAAAGAAACGACCATGTATAGTAAGGCATTTTATTTCTCCCCCCCAAAAACGACCATGTATAGCAAGGCATTTTATTTCTCCCCCAAAAAACGACCATGTATAGTAAGGCATTTTTTTTCCACCCAAAAAAAGCGACCATGTATAGTAAGGCATTTTTTTCCAGCCAAAAAAAACGACCATGTATAGTAAGGCATTTTTTTTCCACCCAAAAAAAAACGGCCATGTATATTAAGGCATTTTTTTTCCACCCAAAAAAAACGGCCATGTATAGTAAGGCATTTTTTTCCCACCCAAAAAAAAAAACGGCCATGTATAGTAAGGCATTTTTTTTTCCACCCAAAAAAAACGACCATGTATAGTAAGGCATTTTTTTTTCTCCCCCAAAAAACTACCATGTATAGTAAGGCATTTTTTTTCCACCCAAAAAAACGACCATGTATAGTAAGGCATTTTTTTTCCACCCAAAAAAAACGACCATGTATAGTAAGGCATTTTATTTCTCCCCCCCAAAAATGACCATGTATAGTAAGGCATTTTTTTTTCCACCCAAAAAAAACGACCATGTATAGTAAGGCATTTTTTTTTCCCACCCAAAAAAAACGACCATGTATAGTAAGGCATTTTTTTTTCCACCCAAAAAAAACGACCATGTATAGTAAGGCATTTTTTTTTCCACCCAAAAAAAACGACCATGTATAGTAAGGCATTTTTTTTTTCCACCCAAAAAAAACGACCATGTATAGTAAGGCATTTTTTTTCCACCCAAAAAAATAACGACCATGCATAGTAAGGCATTTTTTTCTCCCCCCCAAAAACGACCATGTATAGTAAGGCATTTTATTTCTCCCCCCCAAAAACGACCATGTATAGCAAGGCATTTTATTTCTCCCCCAAAAAACGACCATGTATAGTAAGGCATTTTTTTTCCACCCAAAAAAAACGACCATGTATAGTAAGGCATTTTTTTCCAGCCAAAAAAAACGACCATGTATAGTAAGGCATTTTTTTTCCACCCAAAAAAAACGACCATGTATAGTAAGGCATTTTTTTCCAGCCAAAAAAAACGACCATGTATAGTAAGGCATTTTTTTTCCACCCAAAAAAAAACCGGCCATGTATAGTAAGGCATTTTTTTTCCACCCAAAAAAAACGACCATGTATAGTAAGGCATTTTTTTTTCCAGCCAAAAAAAACGACCATGTATAGTAAGGCATTTTTTTTCCAGCCAAAAAAAACGACCATGTATAGTAAGGCATTTTTTTTCCAGCTAAAAAAAACGACCATGTATAGTAAGGCATTTTGTTTTCCACCCAAAAAAAACAACCATGTATAGTAAGGCATTTTTTTTCCACCCAAAAAAAACGACCATGTATAGTAAGGCATTTTATTTCTCCCCCCAAAAAAACGACCATGTATAGTAAGGCATTTTATTTCTCCCCAAAAAAACGACCATGTATAGTAAGGCATTTTTTTTCCAGCCAAAAAAAACAACCATGTATAGTAAGGCTTTTTTTTTTCTCCCCCCAAAAAAACGACCATGTATAGTAAGGCATTTTTTTTTCTCCCCCAAAAAACGACCATGTATAGTAAGGCATTTTTTTTTCCACCCAAAAAAAAACGACCATGTATAGTAAGGCATTTTATTTCTCCCCAAAAAAACGACCATGTATAGTAAGGCATTTTTTTTCCACCCAAAAAAAACGACCATGTATAGTAAGGCATTTTTTTTCCACCCAAAAAAAACGACCGTGTATAGTAAGGCATTTTATTTCTCCCCAAAAAAACGACCATGTATAGTAAGGCATTTTTTTTCCAGCTAAAAAAAACGACCATGTATAGTAAGGCATTTTGTTTTCCACCCAAAAAAAACAACCATGTATAGTAAGGCATTTTTTTTCCACCCAAAAAAAAACGACCATGTATAGTAAGGCATTTTATTTCTCCCCCCCAAAAAACGACCATGTATAGTAAGGCATTTTATTTCTCCCCAAAAAAACGACCATGTATAGTAAGGCATTTTTTTTCCAGCCAAAAAAACCGACCATGTATAGTAAGGCATTTTTTTTTCTCCCCCCAAAAAAAACGACCATGTATAGTAAGGCATTTTTTTTTCTCCCCCAAAAAACGACCATGTATAGTAAGGCAGTTTTTTTTCCACCCAAAAAAAACTACCATGTATAGTAAGGCATTTTTTTTCCACCCAAAAAAAACGACCATATATAGTAAGGCATTTTATTTCTCCCCCCAAAAAACAACCATGTATAGTAAGGCATTTTTTTTCCACCCAAAAAAAACGACCATGTATAGTAAGGCATTTTTTTTCCACCCAAAAAAAACGACCATGTATAGTAAGGCATTTTTTTTCCACCCAAAAAAAACGACCATGTATAGTAAGGCATTTTTTTTTCTCCCCCAAAAAAAACGACCATGTATAGTAAGGCATTTTTTTTTCTCCCCCCAAAAAAACGACCATGTATAGTAAGGCATTTTATTTCTCCCCCCAAAAAAAGACCATGTATAGTAAGGCATTTTTTTTCCACCCAAAAAAAACGACCATGTATAGTAAGGCATTTTTTTTCCACCCCAAAAAAACGACCATGTATAGTAAGGCATTTTTTTTCCACCCAAAAAAAAACGGCCATGTATAGTAAGGCATTTTTTTTCCACCCAAAAAAAACGACCATGTATAGTAAGGCATTTTATTTCTCCCCCCCAAAAACGACCATGTATAGCAAGGCATTTTATTTCTCCCCCAAAAAACGACCATGTATAGTAAGGCATTTTTTTTCCACCCAAAAAAAAAACGACCATGCATAGTAAGGCATTTTTTTCTCCCCCCCAAAAACGACCATGTATAGTAAGGCATTTTATTTCTCCCCCCCAAAAACGACCATGTATAGCAAGGCATTTTATTTCTCCCCCAAAAAACGACCATGTATAGTAAGGCATTTTTTTTCCACCCAAAAAAAACGACCATGTATAGTAAGGCATTTTTTTCCAGCCAAAAAAAACGACCATGTATAGTAAGGCATTTTTTTTCCACCCCAAAAAAAACCGGCCATGTACAGTAAGGCATTTTTTTTCCACCCAAAAAAAACGACCATGTATAGTAAGGCATTTTTTTTTCCAGCCAAAAAAAACGACCATGTATAGTAAGGCATTTTTTTTCCAGCCAAAAAAAACGACCATGTATAGTAAGGCATTTTTTTTCCAGCTAAAAAAAACGACCATGTATAGTAAGGCATTTTGTTTTCCACCCAAAAAAAACAACCATGTATAGTAAGGCATTTTTTTTCCACCCAAAAAAAACGACCATGTATAGTAAGGCATTTTATTTCTCCCCCCAAAAAAACGACCATGTATAGTAAGGCATTTTATTTCTCCCCAAAAAAACGACCATGTATAGTAAGGCATTTTTTTTCCAGCCAAAAAAAACGACCATGTATAGTAAGGCATTTTTTTTTCTCCCCCCAAAAAAACGACCATGTATAGTAAGGCATTTTTTTTTCTCCCCCAAAAAACGACCATGTATAGTAAGGCAGTTTTTTTCCACCCAAAAAAAACGACCATGTATAGTAAGGCAGTTTTTTTCCACCCAAAAAAAACGACCATATATAGTAAGGCATTTTATTTCTCCCCCCAAAAAACAACCATGTATAGTAAGGCATTTTTTTTTCCACCCAAAAAAAACGACCATGTATAGTAAGGCATTTTTTTTCCACCCAAAAAAAACGACCATGTATAGTAAGGCATTTTTTTTTCTCCCCCCAAAAAAACGACCATGTATAGTAAGGCATTTTATTTCTCCCCCCAAAAAACGACCATGTATAGTAAGGCATTTTTTTTTCCACCCAAAAAAAACGACCATGTATAGTAAGGCATTTTTTTTCCACCCCAAAAAAACGACCATGTATAGTAAGGCATTTTTTTCCACCCCAAAAAAACGACCATGTATAGTAAGGCATTTTTTTTCCACCCAAAAAAAAACGGCCATGTATAGTAAAGTAAGGCATTTTTTTTCCACCCAAAAAAAACGACCATGTATAGTAAGGCATTTTATTTCTCCCCCCCAAAAACGACCATGTATAGCAAGGCATTTTATTTCTCCCCCAAAAAACGACCATGTATAGTAAGGCATTTTTTTTCCACCCAAAAAAAGCGACCATGTATAGTAAGGCATTTTTTTCCAGCCAAAAAAAACGACCATGTATAGTAAGGCATTTTTTTTCCACCCAAAAAAAAACGGCCATGTATATTAAGGCATTTTTTTTCCACCCAAAAAAAACGGCCATGTATAGTAAGGCATTTTTTTCCCACCCAAAAAAAAAACGGCCATGTATAGTAAGGCATTTTTTTTTCCACCCAAAAAAAACGACCATGTATAGTAAGGCATTTTTTTTTCTCCCCCAAAAAACTACCATGTATAGTAAGGCATTTTTTTTCCACCCAAAAAAACGACCATGTATAGTAAGGCATTTTTTTTCCACCCAAAAAAAACGACCATGTATAGTAAGGCATTTTATTTCTCCCCCCCAAAAATGACCATGTATAGTAAGGCATTTTTTTTTCCACCCAAAAAAAACGACCATGTATAGTAAGGCATTTTTTTTTCCCACCCAAAAAAAACGACCATGTATAGTAAGGCATTTTTTTTTCCACCCAAAAAAAACGACCATGTATAGTAAGGCATTTTTTTTTTCCACCCAAAAAAAACGACCATGTATAGTAAGGCATTTTTTTTCCACCCAAAAAAAAAAACGACCATGCATAGTAAGGCATTTTTTTCTCCCCCCCAAAAACGACCATGTATAGTAAGGCATTTTATTTCTCCCCCCCAAAAACGACCATGTATAGCAAGGCATTTTATTTCTCCCCCAAAAAACGACCATGTATAGTAAGGCATTTTTTTTCCACCCAAAAAAAACGACCATGTATAGTAAGGCATTTTTTTCCAGCCAAAAAAAACGACCATGTATAGTAAGGCATTTTTTTTCCACCCAAAAAAAACGACCATGTATAGTAAGGCATTTTTTTCCAGCCAAAAAAAACGACCATGTATAGTAAGGCATTTTTTTTCCACCCAAAAAAAAACCGACCATGTATAGTAAGGCATTTTTTTTCCACCCAAAAAAAACGACCATGTATAGTAAGGCATTTTTTTTTCCAGCCAAAAAAAACGACCATGTATAGTAAGGCATTTTTTTTCCAGCCAAAAAAAACGACCATGTATAGTAAGGCATTTTTTTTCCAGCTAAAAAAAACGACCATGTATAGTAAGGCATTTTGTTTTCCACCCAAAAAAAACAACCATGTATAGTAAGGCATTTTTTTTCCACCCAAAAAAAACGACCATGTATAGTAAGGCATTTTATTTCTCCCCCCAAAAAAACGACCATGTATAGTAAGGCATTTTATTTCTCCCCAAAAAAACGACCATGTATAGTAAGGCATTTTTTTTCCAGCCAAAAAAAACGACCATGTATAGTAAGGCTTTTTTTTTTCTCCCCCCAAAAAAACGACCATGTATAGTAAGGCATTTTTTTTTCTCCCCCAAAAAACGACCATGTATAGTAAGGCATTTTTTTTCCACCCAAAAAAAAACCGGCCATGTATAGTAAGGCATTTTTTTTCCACCCAAAAAAAACGACCATGTATAGTAAGGCATTTTTTTTTCCAGCCAAAAAAAACGACCATGTATAGTAAGGCATTTTTTTTCCAGCCAAAAAAAACGACCATGTATAGTAAGGCATTTTTTTTCCAGCTAAAAAAAACGACCATGTATAGTAAGGCATTTTTTTTTCCACCCAAAAAAAACGACCATGTATAGTAAGGCTTTTTTTTTCCACCCAAAAAAAACGACCATGTATAGTAAGGCATTTTTTTTTCTCCCCCAAAAAAAACGACCATGTATAGTAAGGCATTTTTTTTTCTCCCCCAAAAAAAACGACCATGTATAGTAAGGCATTTTATTTCTCCCCCCAAAAAAAGACCATGTATAGTAAGGCATTTTTTTTCCACCCAAAAAAAACGACCATGTATAGTAAGGCATTTTTTTTCCACCCCAAAAAAACGACCATGTATAGTAAGGCATTTTTTTTCCACCCAAAAAAAAACGGCCATGTATAGTAAGGCATTTTTTTTCCACCCAAAAAAAACGACCATGTATAGTAAGGCATTTTATTTCTCCCCCCCAAAAACGACCATGTATAGCAAGGCATTTTATTTCTCCCCCAAAAAACGACCATGTATAGTAAGGCATTTTTTTTCCACCCAAAAAAAAAACGACCATGCATAGTAAGGCATTTTTTTCTCCCCCCCAAAAACGACCATGTATAGTAAGGCATTTTATTTCTCCCCCCCAAAAACGACCATGTATAGCAAGGCATTTTATTTCTCCCCCAAAAAACGACCATGTATAGTAAGGCATTTTTTTTCCACCCAAAAAAAAACGACCATGTATAGTAAGGCATTTTTTTCCAGCCAAAAAAAACGACCATGTATAGTAAGGCATTTTTTTTCCACCCAAAAAAAAACCGGCCATGTATAGTAAGGCATTTTTTTTCCACCCAAAAAAAACGACCATGTATAGTAAGGCATTTTTTTTTCCAGCCAAAAAAAACGACCATGTATAGTAAGGCATTTTTTTTCCAGCCAAAAAAAACGACCATGTATAGTAAGGCATTTTTTTTCCAGCTAAAAAAAACGACCATGTATAGTAAGGCATTTTGTTTTCCACCCAAAAAAAACAACCATGTATAGTAAGGCATTTTTTTTCCACCCAAAAAAAACGACCATGTATAGTAAGGCATTTTATTTCTCCCCCCAAAAAAACGACCATGTATAGTAAGGCATTTTATTTCTCCCCAAAAAAACGACCATGTATAGTAAGGCATTTTTTTTCCAGCCAAAAAAAACGACCATGTATAGTAAGGCATTTTTTTTTCTCCCCCCAAAAAAACGACCATGTATAGTAAGGCATTTTTTTTTCTCCCCCAAAAAACGACCATGTATAGTAAGGCAGTTTTTTTCCACCCAAAAAAAACGACCATGTATAGTAAGGCATTTTTTTTCCACCCAAAAAAAACGACCATATATAGTAAGGCATTTTATTTCTCCCCCCAAAAAACAACCATGTATAGTAAGGCATTTTTTTTTCCACCCAAAAAAAACGACCATGTATAGTAAGGCATTTTTTTTCCACCCAAAAAAAACGACCATGTATAGTAAGGCATTTTTTTTTCTCCCCCCAAAAAAACGACCATGTATAGTAAGGCATTTTATTTCTCCCCCCAAAAAACGACCATGTATAGTAAGGCATTTTTTTTCCACCCAAAAAAAACGACCATGTATAGTAAGGCATTTTTTTTCCACCCCAAAAAAACGACCATGTATAGTAAGGCATTTTTTTCCACCCCAAAAAAACGACCATGTATAGTAAGGCATTTTTTTTCCACCCAAAAAAAAACGGCCATGTATAGTAAAGTAAGGCATTTTTTTTCCACCCAAAAAAAACGACCATGTATAGTAAGGCATTTTATTTCTCCCCCCCAAAAACGACCATGTATAGCAAGGCATTTTTTTTCCACCCAAAAAAAACGACCATGTATAGTAAGGCATTTTTTTTTCCACCCAAAAAAAACGACCATGTATAGTAAGGCTTTTTTTTTTCTCCCCCCAAAAAAACGACCATGTATAGTAAGGCTTTTTTTTTTCTCCCCCAAAAAACGACCATGTATAGTAAGGCATTTTTTTCCACCCAAAAAAAACGACCATGTATAGTAAGGCATTTTTTTTCCACCCAAAAAAAACGACCATATATAGTAAGGCATTTTATTTCTCCCCCCAAAAAACAACCATGTATAGTAAGGCATTTTTTTTTCCACCCAAAAAAAACGACCATGTATAGTAAGGCATTTTTTTTTCCACCCAAAAAAAACGACCATGTATAGTAAGGCATTTTTTTTCCACCCAAAAAAAACGACCATGTATAGTAAGGCATTTTTTTTTTCTCCCCCCAAAAAAACGACCATGTATAGTAAGGCATTTTTTTTTCCACCCAAAAAAAACGACCATGTATAGTAAGGCATTTTTTTTTCTCCCCCAAAAAACTACCATGTATAGTAAGGCATTTTTTTTCCACCCAAAAAAACGACCATGTATAGTAAGGCATTTTTTTTCCACCCAAAAAAAACGACCATGTATAGTAAGGCATTTTTTTTTCTCCCCCAAAAAACGACCATGTATAGTAAGGCATTTTATTTCTCCCCCCCAAAAATGACCATGTATAGTAAGGCATTTTTTTTTCCACCCAAAAAAAAACGACCATGTATAGTAAGGCATTTTTTTTTCCCACCCAAAAAAAACGACCATGTATAGTAAGGCATTTTTTTTTCCACCCAAAAAAAACGACCATGTATAGTAAGGCATTTTTTTTTCCACCCAAAAAAAACGACCATGTATAGTAAGGCATTTTTTTTTCCACCCAAAAAAAACGACCATGTATAGTAAGGCATTTTTTTTCCACCCAAAAAAAAAACGACCATGCATAGTAAGGCATTTTTTTCTCCCCCCCAAAAACGACCATGTATAGTAAGGCATTTTATTTCTCCCCCCCCAAAAACGACCATGTATAGCAAGGCATTTTATTTCTCCCCCAAAAAACGACCATGTATAGTAAGGCATTTTTTTTCCACCCAAAAAAAACGACCATGTATAGTAAGGCATTTTTTTCCAGCCAAAAAAAAACGACCATGTATAGTAAGGCATTTTTTTTCCACCCAAAAAAAAACCGGCCATGTATAGTAAGGCATTTTTTTTCCACCCAAAAAAAACGACCATGTATAGTAAGGCATTTTTTTTTCCAGCCAAAAAAAACGACCATGTATAGTAAGGCATTTTTTTTCCAGCTAAAAAAAACGACCATGTATAGTAAGGCATTTTGTTTTCCACCCAAGAAAAACAACCATGTATAGTAAGGCATTTTTTTTCCACCCAAAAAAAACGACCATGTATAGTAAGGCATTTTATTTCTCCCCCCAAAAAAACGACCATGTATAGTAAGGCATTTTATTTCTCCCCAAAAAAACGACCATGTATAGTAAGGCATTTTTTTTCCAGCCAAAAAAAACGACCATGTATAGTAAGGCATTTTTTTTTCTCCCCCCAAAAAAACGACCATGTATAGTAAGGCATTTTTTTTTCTCCCCCAAAAAACGACCATGTATAGTAAGGAAGTTTTTTTCCACCCAAAAAAAACGACCATGTATAGTAAGGCATTTTTTTTCCACCCAAAAAAAACGACCATATATAGTAAGGCATTTTATTTCTCCCCCCAAAAAACAACCATGTATAGTAAGGCATTTTTTTTTCCACCCAAAAAAAACGACCATGTATAGTAAGGCATTTTTTTTCCACCCAAAAAAAACGACCATGTATAGTAAGGCATTTTTTTTTCTCCCCCCAAAAAAACGACCATGTATAGTAAGGCATTTTATTTCTCCCCCCAAAAAACGACCATGTATAGTAAGGCATTTTTTTTCCACCCAAAAAAAACGACCATGTATAGTAAGGCATTTTTTTTCCACCCAAAAAAAACGACCATGTATAGTAAGGCATTTTTTTCCACCCCAAAAAAACGACCATGTATAGTAAGGCATTTTTTTTCCACCCAAAAAAAAACGGCCATGTATAGTAAAGTAAGGCATTTTTTTTCCACCCAAAAAAAACGACCATGTATAGTAAGGCATTTTATTTCTCCCCCCCAAAAACGACCATGTATAGCAAGGCATTTTATTTCTCCCCCAAAAAACGACCATGTATAGTAAGGCATTTTTTTTCCACCCAAAAAAAGCGACCATGTATAGTAAGGCATTTTTTTTCCACCCAAAAAAAACGACCATGTATAGTAAGGCATTTTTTTTCCACCCAAAAAAAAACGGCCATGTATAGTAAGGCATTTTTTTTCCATCCAAAAAAAACGGCCATGTATAGTAAGGCATTTTTTTCCCACCCAAAAAAAAAACGGCCATGTATAGTAAGGCATTTTTTTTTCCACCCAAAAAAAACGACCATGTATAGTAAGGCATTTTTTTTTCTCCCCCAAAAAACTACCATGTATAGTAAGGCATTTTTTTTCCACCCAAAAAAACGACCATGTATAGTAAGGCATTTTTTTTCCACCCAAAAAAAACGACCATGTATAGTAAGGCATTTTATTTCTCCCCCCCAAAAATGACCATGTATAGTAAGGCATTTTTTTTTCCACCCAAAAAAAACAACCATGTATAGTAAGGCATTTTTTTTTCCCACCCAAAAAAAACGACCATGTATAGTAAGGCATTTTTTTTTCCACCCAAAAAAAACGACCATGTATAGTAAGGCATTTTTTTTTCCACCCAAAAAAAACGACCATGTATAGTAAGGCATTTTTTTTTTCCACCCAAAAAAAACGACCATGTATAGTAAGGCATTTTTTTTTCCACCCAAAAAAAACGACCATGTATAGTGTTGAATTGAGTGGATTGAGTGGAGTCAGATGAAACGCCATATCATGTAAAATGAGATAACAAATTAATGAACTAGACTCAATTCGTAGTTAGAGACCAATTGGTGTCTGTAGGACTGAATCATTTTTTGGCCTCTGGGTGTAGTTCCTCAAAGTAACCACTAGATGCCGCCAAACCTGTACAACTAAGCCGCCCACTCAGCATTGCCCGGACACACATTCCTTATAAGGCCAGATACAAATTGAGTGTAAATAAATGATATCCTGAATTAAGTAATAATACACAACACAATCTATATTTGACAATTGTTAACCTGATTTTTGGATCAATGTTTGTAGCACATTGAAAGTCAACTATGAAGTTTTGCTGTCTTTCTTTTTCTTCTCTTTCATTTATAATCGATACTGTCTTTTATCGCTGATAATATTGCTGTAACTGCATTGAAAAGATTGACTGTATGTACTGCTCTCTCAACATGACATACAGGATGTGTAACAGATTTAGAATTAACCTGTTAGGGCCCTGGGAGAATTTTGGATTTAACATGTCATGTATATATATGTTATTCATGCTTGCTTAATTAATATATATGATTTTATTGATTTTAATGTTCATCATTGTCGAATAGAGCTGAAGACCTTGACATATTTTCATGTATGACTCATCATTCAACGTTGTGTATCCATGACACATTTGTAAAGAATGTATGACTTCATCTTCATGGCTCGTCTGTGGAAAATTACTGAAAATGAGTTCCAACAAGTGCGCGTTGATATTTTTGGAGGCGGAAGGACATTCACGGAAGAAGTCAGTGACGAGGCCCAAGGTGATAAAAAGTCGTCACCAGCGGGGATCGGGGTCTTTCTACCCTGCGATTTGGTCTGGATGGGGAGTATTGCTGAAGATGGATTTATGCCTGTTTGAGGACTTTGGATTTTTACGAAGGACTGGAACCAGCCGTGAATGGAATTATCTTCAATAATTGGTAATGTACAACTTTGTTTTAGCAATAATGATGTATAATAGGAAGATATGAACGACTAATCGCGTGTTAGGGTAGGGGCCATTTAATACACTCCCATATCTTCAAATTATTTTTAGCCAAAAACATCTTATTGTAAATCAGGTCTTAAGCTTTTCCGAGAAATGATCAATCTCAGAGAGCTTATTGTAAAAGGTTATATTATTCTTAATCTCCTGTCTTTATCTTATTTTATTTTATTTTATTTTATTTTATTATATTTTTATTGATTTAAGGTTTTATCATTAAAAGTGATTGTTATGATTAATATTGGTTGTCTTATTATTGTCAATAAAATTGTTTGAAAGACAATGTTGTGATTTTTTTTATTCATATCGGTTGTCTTATTATTGTCAATAAAATTGGTTAAAAGACAAGGTTTGTATTAGTCATTTTATTGTCTGGTCTCTATTTTATTATTTGTTTTTGATTTTATTTTGATATTCGGACGTTTGATAAGTCCTTATTTGTTTTTGATTTTATTTTTATATTTGGACGTTCGATAAGTCCTTATTTGTTTTTGATTTTATTTTGATATTTGGACGTTTGATAAGTCCTTATTTGTTTTTGATTTTATTTTTATATTTGGACGTTCGATAAGTCCTTATTTGTTTTTGATTTTATTTTGATATTTGGACGTTTGATAAGTCCTTATTTGTTTTTGATTTTATTTTTATATTTGGACGTTCGATAAGTCCTTATTTGTTTTTGATTTTATTTTGATATTTGGACGTTTGATAAGTCCTTATTTGTTTTTGATTTTATTTTGATATTTGGACGTTTGATAAGTCCTTATTTGTTTTTGATTTTGTTTTGATATTTGGACGTTTGATAAGTCCTTATTTGTTTTTGATTTTATTTTTAGATTTGGACGTTTGATAAGTCCTTATTATTTGTTTTTGATTTTATTTTTATGGACATTTTATAAGTCCGCATTAATATTATTTTTTCCCTCTCCAAGAAGGACAACAGAATTGGACTTTTGGAAGAAGGTAAATGTATTTGAATAATCTCTAACCAATGCTTCCCTCTGTATTAATAAGTCAAATACTCCTGCTTGATAAGTAACAAATCCGTATGATCCTAACAAGGATTATTAAATTACTTACTCACTCACTCAGGATTGATAGGTGGATGGAAACGGATTGGCCTCATGATAAGAAGACAGTGAACAAACCTAGGTGAATCCACTTTGATATATCGGCTTATCTAATTCCCGTCTCCTCACGCTGACGCCTTAGAGCGGGTGAGGAAAAAGGGGAATTTCTAACCCTTTAATTGGAGAGTCGATCAGGACATATTTCCCGATTTAAGTCCTGCGGGTAAGCGGAAGTTGACAATAGTAAGGCATTTTTTTTCCACCCAAAAAAAACGACCATGTATAGTAAGGCATTTTTTTTTCCACCCAAAAAAAACGACCATGTATAGTAAGGCATTTTTTTTCCACCCAAAAAAAACGACCATGTATATATTAAGGCATTTTTTTCCACCCAAAAAAAACGACCATGTATAGTAAGGCATTTTATTTCTCCCCCCAAAAAACAACCATGTATAGTAAGGCATTTTTTTTCCACCCAAAAAAAACGACCATGTATAGTAAGGCATTTTATTTCTCCCCCCAAAAAAACGACCATGTATAGTAAGGCATTTTTTTCCACCCAAAAAAAACGACCATGTATAGTAAGGCATTTTTTTTTCCACCAAAAAAAAACGGCCATGTATAGTAAGGCATTTTTTTTCCCACCCAAAAAAAACGACCATGTATAGTAAGCATTTTTTTTCCACCCAAAAAAAAACGACCATGTATAGTAAGGCATTTTTTTTTCCAGCCAAAAAAACGACCATGTATAGTAAGGCATTTTTTTTCCAGCCAAAAAAACCGACCATGTATAGTAAGGCATTTTTTTTCCAGCTAAAAAAAACGACCATGTATAGTAAGGCATTTTGTTTTCCACCCAAAAAAAACAACCATGTATAGTAAGGCATTTTTTTTCCACCCAAAAAAAACGACCATGTATAGTAAGGCATTTTATTTCTCCCCCCAAAAAAACGACCATGTATAGTAAGGCATTTTATTTCTCCCCAAAAAAACGACCATGTATAGTAAGGCATTTTTTTTCCAGCCAAAAAAAACGACCATGTATAGTAAGGCATTTTTTTTTCTCCCCCCAAAAAAACGACCATGTATAGTAAGGCATTTTTTTTTCTCCCCCAAAAAACGACCATGTATAGTAAGGCAGTTTTTTTTCCACCCAAAAAAAACGACCATATATATAGTAAGGCATTTTTTTTCCACCCAAAAAAAACGACCATATATATTAAGGCATTTTATTTCTCCCCCCAAAAAACAACCATGTATAGTAAGGCATTTTTTTCCACCCAAAAAAAACGACCATGTATAGTAAGGCATTTTTTTTCCACCCAAAAAAAACGACCATGTATAGTAAGGCTTTTTTTTTTCTCCCCCCAAAAAAACGACCATGTATAGTAAGGCATTTTATTTCTCCCCCCAAAAAACGACCATGTATAGTAAGGCATTTTTTTTCCACCCAAAAAAAACGACCATGTATAGTAAGGCATTTTTTTTCCACCCCAAAAAAACGACCATGTATAGTAAGGCATTTTTTTTCCACCCAAAAAAAACGACCATGTATAGTAAGGCATTTTTTTTCCACCCAAAAAAAACGACCATGTATAGTAAGGCATTTTATTTCTCCCCCCCAAAAAACGACCATGTATAGTAAGGCATTTTATTTCTCCCCAAAAAAACGACCATGTATAGTAAGGCATTTTTTTTTCCACCCAAGAAAAACGGCCATGTATAGTAAGGCATTTTTTTTCCACCCAAAAAAAACGACCATGTATAGTAAGCATTTTTTTTCCACCCAAAAAAAACGACCATGTATAGTAAGGCATTTTATTTCTCCCCCCAAAAAACAACCATGTATAGTAAGGCATTTTTTTTCCACCCCAAAAAAACAACCATGTATAGTAAGGCATTTTTTTTCCACCCAAAAAAAACGACCATGTATAGTAAGGCATTTTATTTCTCCCCCCAAAAAACGACCATGTATAGTAAGGCATTTCATTTCTCCCCAAAAAAACGACCATGTATAGTAAGGCATTTTTTTTCCACCCAAAAAAAACGACCATGTATAGTAAGGCATTTTTTTTCCACCCAAAAAAAACGACCATGTATAGTAAGGCATTTTATTTCTCCCCCCCAAAAACGACCATGTATAGTAAGGCATTTTATTTCTCCCCAAAAAAACGACCATGTATAGTAAGGCATTTTTTTTTCCACCCAAAAAAAACGACCATGTATAGTAAGGCATTTTTTTTTCCACCCAAAAAAAACGACCATGTATAGTAAGGCATTTTTTTTTCACCCAAAAAAAACGACCATGTATAGTAAGGCATTTTTTTTCCACCCAAAAAAAACGACCATGTATAGTAAGGCATTTTATTTCTCCCCCCAAAAAACAACCATGTATAGTAAGCCATTTTTTTTCCACCCAAAAAAACAACCATGTATAGTAAGGCATTTTTTTTCCACCCAAAAAAAACGACCATGTATAGTAAGGCATTTTATTTCTCCCCCCAAAAAAACGACCATGTATAGTAAGGCATTTTTTTCCACCCAAAAAAAACGACCATGTATAGTAAGGCATTTTTTTTCCACCCAAAAAAAACGACCATGTATAGTAAGGCATTTTATTTCTCCCCAAAAAAACGACCATGTATAGTAAGGCATTTTTTTTTCCACCAAAAAAAAACGGCCATGTATAGTAAGCATTTTTTTTCCACCCAAAAAAAAACGACCATGTATAGTAAGGCATTTTTTTTTCCAGCCAAAAAAAACGACCATGTATAGTAAGGCATTTTTTTTCCAGCCAAAAAAAACGACCATGTATAGTAAGGCATTTTTTTTCCAGCTAAAAAAAACGACCATGTATAGTAAGGCATTTTGTTTTCCACCCAAAAAAAACAACCATGTATAGTAAGGCATTTTTTTTCCACCCAAAAAAAACGACCATGTATAGTAAGGCATTTTATTTCTCCCCCCAAAAAAACGACCATGTATAGTAAGGCATTTTATTTCTCCCCAAAAAAACGACCATGTATAGTAAGGCATTTTTTTTCCAGCCAAAAAAAACGACCATGTATAGTAAGGCATTTTTTTTTCTCCCCCCAAAAAAACGACCATGTATAGTAAGGCATTTTTTTTTCTCCCCCAAAAAACGACCATGTATAGTAAGGCAGTTTTTTTTCCACCCAAAAAAAACGACCATGTATAGTAAGGCATTTTATTTCTCCCCCCAAAAAACAACCATGTATAGTAAGGCATTTTTTTTCCACCCAAAAAAAACGACCATGTATAGTAAGGCATTTTTTTTCCACCCAAAAAAAACGACCATGTATAGTAAGGCATTTTTTTTTCTCCCCCCCAAAAAACGACCATGTATAGTAAGGCATTTTATTTCTCCCCCCAAAAAACGACCATGTATAGTAAGGCATTTTTTTTCCACCCAAAAAAAACGACCATGTATAGTAAGGCATTTTTTTTCCACCCCAAAAAAACGACCATGTATAGTAAGGCATTTTTTTTCCACCCAAAAAAAACAGCCATGTATAGTAAGGCATTTTTTTTCCACCCAAAAAAAACGACCATGTATAGTAAGCATTTTTTTCCACCCAAAAAAAACGACCATGTATAGTAAGGCATTTTTTTTCCACCCAAAAAAAACGACCATGTATAGTAAGGCATTTTATTTCTCCCCCCAAAGAACGACCATGTATAGTAAGGCATTTTATTTCTCCCCAAAAAAACGACCATGTATAGCAAGGCATTTTTTTTCCCACCCAAAAAAAACGACCATGTATAGTAAGGCATTTTATTTCTCCCCAAAAAAATGACCATGTATAGTAAGGCATTTTTTTTTCCACCCCAAAAAAACGACCATGTATAGTAAGGCATTTTATTTCTCCCCCCAAAAAACGACCATGTATAGTAAGGCATTTTATTTCTCCCCCAAAAAACGACCATGTATAGTAAGGCATTTTTTTTCCACCCAAAAAAAATGACCATGTATAGTAAGGCATTTTTTTCCCACCCAAAAAAACGACCATGTATAGTAAGGCATTTGTTTTCTTCCCAAAAAATGACCATGTATAGTAAGGCATTTTTTTTTCCACCCAAAAAAAACGACCATGTATAGTAAGGCATTTTATTTCTCCCCAAAAAAACGACCATGTATAGTAAGGCATTTTTTTCCCACCCAAAAAAAACGACCATGTATAGTAAGGCATTTTATTTCTCCCCCCCAAAGAACGACCATGTATAGTAAGGCATTTTATTTCTCCCCAAAAAAACGACCATGTATAGTAAGGCATTTTTTTTTCCACCCAAAAAAAACGACCATGTATAGTAAGGCATTTTATTTCTCCCCAAAAAAATGACCATGTATAGTAAGGCATTTTTTTCCCACCCAAAAAAAACGACCATGTATAGTAAGGCATTTTATTTCTCCCCCCAAAAAACGACCATGTATAGTAAGGCATTTTATTTCTCCCCAAAAAAAACGACCATGTATAGTAAGGCATTTTTTTTCCACCCAAAAAAAATGACCATGTATAGTAAGGCATTTTTTTCCCACCCAAAAAAACCGGCCATGTATACTAAGGCATTTTATTTCTCCCCCCCAAAAACGGCCATGTATAGTAAGTCATTTTTTTTCCACCCAAAAAAACGAGCATGTATAGTAAGGAATTTGTTTTCTCCCCAAAAAAACGACCATGTATTGTAAGGCATTTTTTTCCCACCCAAAAAAAACGACCATGTATAGTAAGGCATTTTATTTCTCCCCCCAAAAAACGACCATGTATAGTAAGGCATTTTATTTCTCCCCAAAAAAAACGACCATGTATAGTAAGGCATTTTTTTTCCACCCAAAAAAAATGACCATGTATAGTAAGGCATTTTTTTCCCACCCAAAAAAACGGCCATGTATACTAAGGCATTTTATTTCTCCCCCCCAAAAACGGCCATGTATAGTAAGTCATTTTTTTTCCACCCAAAAAAACGAGCATGTATAGTAAGGAATTTGTTTTCTCCCCAAAAAACGACCATGTATAGCAAGGCATTTTTTTTCCACCCAAAAAAAACGACCATGTATAGTAAGGCATTTTATTTCTCCCCCCCCAAAAAACGACCATGTATAGTAAGGCATTTTTTTTCCACCCAAAAAAAACGACCATGTATAGTAAAGCATTTTATTTCTCCCCCCCAAAGAACGACCATGTATAGTAAGGCATTTTTTTCTCTCCCCAAAAAAACGACCATGTATAGTAAGGCATTTTTTTTCCACCCCAAAAAAACGGCCATGTATAGTAAGGCACTTTTTTCAAGCCAAAAAAAACTACCATGTATAGTAAGGCTTTTTTTTTCCCACCCAAAAAAAACTACCATGTATAGTAAGGCATTTTTTTTCTCCCAAAAAAACGACCATGTATAGTAAAGCATTTTTTTTCCAACCCAAAAAAAAAACGACCATGTATAGTAAGGCTTTTTTTTCCACCCAAAAAAAACGACCATGTATAGTAAGGCATTTTTTTTCTCCCAAAAAAATGACCATGTATAGTAAGGCATTTTTTTCCACCCCAAAAAAACGACCATGTATAGTAAGGCATTTTTTTCTCTCCCCAAAAAAACGACCATGTATAGTAAGGCATTTTTTTTTCCAGCCAAAAAAAACGACCATGTATAGTAAGGCATTTTTTTCCAGCCAAAAAAAACGACCATGTATAGTAAGGCATTTTTTTTTCACCCAAAAAAAACGACCATGTATAGTAAGGCATTTTTTTTCCACCCCAAAAAAAAAACGACCATGTATAGCAAGGCATTTTATTTCTCCCCCCCAAAAAAACGACCATATATAGTAAGGCATTTTATTTCTCCCCAAAAAAACGACCATGTATAGTAAGGCATTTTTTTTCCACCCAAAAAAAACCGACCATGTATAGTAATGCATTTTTTTCCCACCCAAAAAAAAACAACCATGTATAGTAAGGCATTTTTTTCCACCCAAAAAAAAACGGCCATGAATAGTAAGGCATTTTTTTTTCCACCCAAAAAAAACGACCATGTATAGTAAGGCATTTTTTGTCCAGCCAAAAAAAAACGGCCATGTATAGTAAGGCATTTGTTTTCCACCCCCCCCAAAAAAACGACCATGTATAGTAAGGCATTTTTTTCTCTCCCCAAAAAAACGACCATGTATAGTAAGACATTTTTTTTCCACCCAAAAAAAACGACCATGTATAGTAAGGCATTTTTTTTCCACCCAAAAATAAAACGACCATGTATAGCAAGGCATTTTTTTTCCACCCCAAAAAAACGGCCATGTGTAGTAAGGCATTTTATTTCTCCCCAAAAAAACGACCATGTATAGTAAGGCATTTTTTTCCCACCCAAAAAAAACGACCATGTATAGTAAGGCATTTTATTTCTCCCCCCAAAAAACGACCATGTATAGTAAGGCATTTTATTTCTCCCAAAAAAAACGACCATGTATAGTAAGGCATTTTTTTTCCACCCAAAAAAAATGACCATGTATAGTAAGGCATTTTTTTCCCACCCAAAAAAAACGACCATGTATACTAAGGCATTTTATTTCTCCCCCCCAAAAACGGCCATGTATAGTAAGGCATTTTTTTTCCACCCCAAAAAAACGGCCATGTATAGTAAGGCATTTTTTTCCAGCCAAAAAAAACTACCATGTATAGTAAGGCTTTTTTTTTAGCACCCAAAAAAAACTACCATGTATAGTAAGGCATTTTTTTTCTCCCAAAAAAACGACCATGTATAGTAAAGCATTTTTTTTCCACCCAAAAAAAAAACGACCATGTATAGTAAGGCTTTTTTTTTCCACCCAAAAAAAACGACCATGTATAGTAAGGCATTTTTTTCCACCCCAAAAAAACGACCATGTATAGTAAGGCATTTTTTTCTCTCCCCAAAAAAACGACCATGTATAGTAAGACATTTTTTTTCCACCCAAAAAAAACGACCATGTATAGTAAGGCATTTTTTTTCCACCCAAAAAAACGAGCATGTATAGTAAGGAATTTGTTTTCTCCCCAAAAAACGACCATGTATAGCAAGGCATTTTTTTTCCACCCAAAAAAAACGACCATGTATAGTAAGGCATTTTATTTCTCCCCCCCCAAAAAACGACCATGTATAGTAAGGCATTTTTTTTCCACCCAAAAAAAACGACCATGTATAGTAAAGCATTTTATTTCTCCCCCCCAAAGAACGACCATGTATAGTAAGGCATTTTTTTCTCTCCCCAAAAAAACGACCATGTATAGTAAGGCATTTTTTTTCCACCCCAAAAAAACGGCCATGTATAGTAAGGCACTTTTTTCAAGCCAAAAAAAACTACCATGTATAGTAAGGCTTTTTTTTTCCCACCCAAAAAAAACTACCATGTATAGTAAGGCATTTTTTTTCTCCCAAAAAAACGACCATGTATAGTAAAGCATTTTTTTTCCAACCCAAAAAAAAAACGACCATGTATAGTAAGGCTTTTTTTTCCACCCAAAAAAAACGACCATGTATAGTAAGGCATTTTTTTTCTCCCAAAAAAATGACCATGTATAGTAAGGCATTTTTTTCCACCCCAAAAAAACGACCATGTATAGTAAGGCATTTTTTTCTCTCCCCAAAAAAACGACCATGTATAGTAAGGCATTTTTTTTTCCAGCCAAAAAAAACGACCATGTATAGTAAGGCATTTTTTTCCAGCCAAAAAAAACGACCATGTATAGTAAGGCATTTTTTTTTCACCCAAAAAAAACGACCATGTATAGTAAGGCATTTTTTTTCCACCCAAAAAAAACGACCATGTATAGTAAGGCATTTTATTTCTCCCCCCCAAAAAAACGACCATATATAGTAAGGCATTTTATTTCTCCCCAAAAAAACGACCATGTATAGTAAGGCATTTTTTTTCCACCCAAAAAAAACCGACCATGTATAGTAATGCATTTTTTTCCCACCCAAAAAAAAACAACCATGTATAGTAAGGCATTTTTTTCCACCCAAAAAAAAACGGCCATGAATAGTAAGGCATTTTTTTTTCCACCCAAAAAAAACGACCATGTATAGTAAGGCATTTTTTGTCCAGCCAAAAAAAAACGGCCATGTATAGTAAGGCATTTGTTTTCCACCCCCCCCAAAAAAACGACCATGTATAGTAAGGCATTTTTTTCTCTCCCCAAAAAAACGACCATGTATAGTAAGACATTTTTTTTCCACCCAAAAAAAACGACCATGTATAGTAAGGCATTTTTTTTCCACCCAAAAATAAAACGACCATGTATAGCAAGGCATTTTTTTTCCACCCCAAAAAAACGGCCATGTGTAGTAAGGCATTTTATTTCTCCCCAAAAAAACGACCATGTATAGTAAGGCATTTTTTTCCCACCCAAAAAAAACGACCATGTATAGTAAGGCATTTTATTTCTCCCCCCAAAAAACGACCATGTATAGTAAGGCATTTTATTTCTCCCAAAAAAAACGACCATGTATAGTAAGGCATTTTTTTTCCACCCAAAAAAAATGACCATGTATAGTAAGGCATTTTTTTCCCACCCAAAAAAAACGACCATGTATACTAAGGCATTTTATTTCTCCCCCCCAAAAACGGCCATGTATAGTAAGGCATTTTTTTTCCACCCCAAAAAAACGGCCATGTATAGTAAGGCATTTTTTTCCAGCCAAAAAAAACTACCATGTATAGTAAGGCTTTTTTTTTAGCACCCAAAAAAAACTACCATGTATAGTAAGGCATTTTTTTTCTCCCAAAAAAACGACCATGTATAGTAAAGCATTTTTTTTCCACCCAAAAAAAAAACGACCATGTATAGTAAGGCTTTTTTTTTCCACCCAAAAAAAACGACCATGTATAGTAAGGCATTTTTTTCCACCCCAAAAAAACGACCATGTATAGTAAGGCATTTTTTTCTCTCCCCAAAAAAACGACCATGTATAGTAAGACATTTTTTTTCCACCCAAAAAAAACGACCATGTATAGTAAGGCATTTTTTTTCCACCCAAAAATAAAACGACCATGTATAGCAAGGCATTTTTTTTCCACCCAAAAAAAAAACGACCATGTATAGTAAGGCTTTTTTTTTCCACCCAAAAAAAACGACCATGTATAGTAAGGCATTTTTTTTCCACCCAAAAATAAAACGACCATGTATAGCAAGGCATTTTTTTTCCACCCCAAAAAAACGGCCATGTGTAGTAAGGCATTTTATTTCTCCCCAAAAAAACGACCATGTATAGTAAGGCATTTTTTTCCCACCCAAAAAAAACGACCATGTATAGTAAGGCATTTTATTTCTCCCCCCAAAAAACGACCATGTATAGTAAGGCATTTTATTTCTCCCAAAAAAAACGACCATGTATAGTAAGGCATTTTTTTTCCACCCAAAAAAAATGACCATGTATAGTAAGGCATTTTTTTCCCACCCAAAAAAAACGACCATGTATACTAAGGCATTTTATTTCTCCCCCCCAAAAACGGCCATGTATAGTAAGGCATTTTTTTTCCACCCCAAAAAAACGGCCATGTATAGTAAGGCATTTTTTTCCAGCCAAAAAAAACTACCATGTATAGTAAGGCTTTTTTTTTAGCACCCAAAAAAAACTACCATGTATAGTAAGGCATTTTTTTTCTCCCAAAAAAACGACCATGTATAGTAAAGCATTTTTTTTCCACCCAAAAAAAAAACGACCATGTATAGTAAGGCTTTTTTTTTCCACCCAAAAAAAACGACCATGTATAGTAAGGCATTTTTTTCCACCCCAAAAAAACGACCATGTATAGTAAGGCATTTTTTTCTCTCCCCAAAAAAACGACCATGTATAGTAAGGCATTTTTTTCCCACCCAAAAAAAACGACAATGTATAGTAAGGCATTTTTTTTTCCAGCCAAAAAAAACGACCATGTATAGTAAGGCATTTTTTTTCTAGCCAAAAAAAACGACCATGTATAGTAAGGCATTTTTTTTCACCCAAAAGAACGGCCATGTATAGTAAGGAATTTGTTTTCTCCCCAAAAAATGACCATGTATAGTAAGGCATTTTTTTCCACCCCCCCCCAAAAAACGACCATGTATAGTAAGGCATTTTTTTCTCTCCCCAAAAAAACGACCATGTATAGTAAGGCATTTTTTTTCCACCCGAAAAAAACGGCCATGTATAGTAAGGCATTTTTTTCCAGCCAAAAAAAACTACCATGTATAGTAAGGCTTTTTTTTTCCCACCCAAAAAAAACTACCATGTATAGTAAGGCATTTTTTTTCTCCCAAAAAAACGACCATGTATAGTAAAGCATTTTTTTTCCACCCAAAAAAAAAAACGACCATGTATAGTAAGGCTTTTTTTTTCCACCCAAAAAAAACGACCATGTATAGTAAGGCATTTTTTTCCACCCCAAAAAAACGACCATGTATAGTAAGGCATTTTTTTCTCTCCCCAAAAAAACGACCATGTATAGTAAGGCATTTTTTTCCCACCCAAAAAAAACGACAATGTATAGTAAGGCATTTTTTTTTCCAGCCAAAAAAAAACGACCATGTATAGTAAGGCATTTTTTTTCTAGCCAAAAAAAACGACCATGTATAGTAAGGCATTTTTTTTCCCCCAAAAGAACGACCATGTATAGTAAGGCATTTTTTTTTCACCCAAAAAAAACGACCATGTATAGTAAGGCATTTTTTTTCCACCCCCAAAAAAAAACGACCATGTATAGCAAGGCATTTTTTTTCCACCCAAAAAAAACGACCATGTATAGTAAGGCATTTTATTTCTCCCCCCCAAAAAAACGACCATGTATAGTAAGGCATTTTATTTCTCCCCAAAAAAACGACCATGTATAGTAAGGCATTTTTTTTCCACCCAAAAAAAACGACCATGTATAGTAAGGCATTTTTTTCCCACCCAAAAAAAAACGGCCATGAATAGTAAGGCATTTTTTTTTCCACCCAAAAAAAACGACCATGTATAGTAAGGCATTTTATTTCTCCCAAAAAAATGACCATGTATAGTAAGGCATTTTTTTCCACCCCCCCCCCCAAAAAAACGACCATGTATAGTAAGGCATTTTTTTTCCACCCCCAAAAAACGGCCATATATAGTAAGGCATTTTTTTTCCACCCAAAAAAAAAACGACCATGTATAGCAAGGCATTTTTTTTCCACCCCAAAAAAACGACCATGTATAGTAAGGCATTTTATTTCTCCCCCCAAAAAACGACCATGTATAGTAAGGCATTTTTTTTCCACCCAAAAAAAAGAACCGGCCATGTATAGTAAAGCATTTTTTTTCCACCCAAAAAAAACGACCATGTATAGTAAGGCATTTTTTTTCCAGCCAAAAAAAACGACCATGTATAGTAAGGCATTTTTTTTTCTCCCCCCAAAAAAACGACCATGTATAGTAAGGCATTTTTTTTTCTCCCCCAAAAAACGACCATGTATAGTAAGGCATTTTTTTCCACCCAAAAAAAACGACCATGTATAGTAAGGCATTTTTTTTCCACCCAAAAAAAACGACCATATATAGTAAGGCATTTTATTTCTCCCCCCAAAAAACAACCATGTATAGTAAGGCATTTTTTTTTCCACCCAAAAAAAAACGACCATGTATAGTAAGGCATTTTATTTCTCCCCCCAAAAAACGACCATGTATAGTAAGGCATTTTATTTCTCCCCAAAAAAACGACCATGTATAGTAAGGCATTTTTTTCCCACCCAAAAAAAACGACCATGTATACTAAGGCATTTTATTTCTCCCCCCCAAAAACGGCCATGTATAGTAAGTCATTTTTTTTCCACCCAAAAAAACGACCATGTATAGTAAGGCATTTGTTTTCCACCCAAAAAAAACGACCATGTATATAGTAAGGCATTTTTTTTCCACCCAAAAAAAAAAACGACCATGTATAGCAAGGCATTTTATTTCTCCCCAAAAAAACGACCATGTATAGTAAGGCATTTTTTTTTTCCACCCAAAAAAAACGACCATGTATAGTAAGGCATTTTTTTTCCACCCAAAAAAAACGACCATGTATAGTAAGGCATTTTTTTTCCACCCAGAAAAAAACGACCATGTATAGTAAGGCATTTTATTTCTCCCCCCAAAAAACAACCATGTATAGTAAGGCATTTTTTTTCTACCCAAAAAAAACGACCATGTATAGTAAGGCATTTTATTTCTCCCCCCAAAAAACGACCATGTATAGTAAGACATTTTATTTCTCCCCAAAAAAACGACCATGTATAGTAAGGCATTTTTTTTCCTTCCAAAAAAAACGACCATGTATAGTAAGGCATTTTTTGTCCAGCCAAAAAAAACGACCATGTATCGTAAGGCATTTTATTTCTCCCCAAAAAAACGACCATGTATAGTAAGGCATTTTTTTTCCACCCAAAAAAAACGACCATGTATAGTAAGGCATTTTTTTCCCACCCAAAAAAAACGACCATGTATACTAAGGCATTTTATTTCTCCCCCCCAAAAACGGCCATGTATAGTAAGTCATTTTTTTTCCACCCAAAAAAAACGACCATGTATAGTAAGGCATTTGTTTTCCACCCCCCCCAAAAAAACGACCATGTATAGTAAGGCATTTTTTTCTCTCCCCAAAAAAACGACCATGTATAGTAAGGCATTTTTTTTCCACCCCAAAAAAACGGCCATGTATAGTAAGGCATTTTTTTTCCACCCAAAAAAAAAAACGACCATGTATAGCAAGGCATTTTTTTTCCACCCCAAAAAAACGACCATGTATAGTAAGGCATTTTTTTCCCACCCAAAAAAAAACGGCCATGTATAGTAAGGCATTTTTTTTCCACCCAAAAAAAACGACCATGTATAGTAAGGCATTTTATTTCTCCCCCCCAAAAACGACCATGTATAGCAAGGCATTTTATTTCTCCCCAAAAAAACGGCCATGTATAGTAAGGCATTTTTTTTCCACCCAAAAAAAACGACCATGTATAGTAAGGCATTTTTTTTCCACCGAAAAAAAACGACCATGTATAGTAAGGCATTTTTTTTCCACCCAAAAAAAACGACCATGTATAGTAAGGCATTTTTTTTCCACCCAAAAAAAACGACCATGTATAGTAAGGCATTTTTTTTCCACCCAAAAAAAA
This sequence comes from Festucalex cinctus, assembly GCF_051991245.1. Taxonomy (NCBI): domain Eukaryota; kingdom Metazoa; phylum Chordata; class Actinopteri; order Syngnathiformes; family Syngnathidae; genus Festucalex; species Festucalex cinctus. The sequence continues at coordinate 11,247,854 of NC_135431.1, forward strand.
CGACCATGTATAGTAAGGCATTTTTTTCCCCACCCAAAAAAAAACGACCATGTATAGTAAGGCATTTTTTTTTCCACCCAAAAATAATGGCCATGTATAGTTAGGCATTTTTTTTCCACCCCCAAAAAAAAACGACCATGTATAGCAAGGCATTTTATTTCTCCCCAAAAAAACGACCATGTATAGTAAGGCATTTTTTTTCCACCCAAAAAAAAACGGCCATGTATAGTAAGGCATTTTATTTCTCCCCCCCAAAAACGACCATGTATAGCAAGGCATTTTATTTCTCCCCAAAAAAACGACCAAGTATAGTTAGGCATTTTTTTTCCACCCAAAAAAAACGACCATGTATAGTAAGGCATTTTTTTTCCACCCTAAAAAAACGACCATGTATAGTAAGGCATTTTTTTTCCACCCAAAAAAACGACCATGTATAGTAAGCCATTTTATTTCTCCCCCAAAAAAACGACCATGTATAGTAAGGCATTTTATTTCTCCCCAAAAAAACGACCATGTATAGTAAGGCATTTTTTTTTCCACCCAAAAAAAACGACCATGTATAGTAAGGCATTTTTTTTCCACCCAAAAAAAAAAACGACCATGTATAGTAAGGCATTTTTTTTCCCACCCAAAAATAATGACCATGTATGGTAAGGCATTTTTTTTTTCTCCCCCAAAAAACGACCATGTATAGTAAGGCATTATTTTTTCCACCCAAAAAAAACCGACCATGTATAGTAAGGCATTTTATTTCTCCCAAAAAAATGACCATGTATAGTAAGGCATTTTTTTCCACCCCCCCCAAAAAAACGGCCATGTATAGTAAGGCATTTTTTTCTCTCCCCAAAAAAACGACCATGTATAGTAAGGCATTTTTTTTCCACCCCAAAAAAACGGCCATGTATAGTAAGGCATTTTATTTCTCCCCCCAAAAAACGACCATGTATAGTAAGACATTTTATTTCTCCCCAAAAAAATGACCATGTATAGTAAGGCATTTTTTTTCCACCCAAAAAAAACGACCATGTATAGTAAGGTATTTTTTTTCCAGCCAAAAAAAACGACCATGTATAGTAAGGCATTTTTTTTCCAGCCAAAAAAAACGACCATGTATAGTAAGGCATTTTTTTTTCTCCCCCAAAAAACGACCATGTATAGTAAGGCATTTTTTTTCCACCCAAAAAAAACCGACCATGTATAGTCAGGCATTTTATTTCTCCCCCCCAAAAACGACCATGTATAGTAAGGCATTTTATTTCTCCCCAAAACAACGACCATGTATAGTAAGGCATTTTTTTTCCACCCAAAAAAAACGACCATGTATAGTAAGGCATTTTTTTTTCCACCCAAAAAAAACGACCATGTATAGTAAGGCATTTTTTTTCAACCCAAAAAAAACGACCATGTATAGTAAGGCATTTTTTTTCCACCCAAAAAAAACGACCATGTATAGTAAGGCATTTTATTTCTCCCCAAAAAAACGACCATGTATATAGTAAGGCATTTTTTTCCACCCAAAAAAAAAAACGACCATGTATAGCAAGGCATTTTTTTTCCACCCCAAAAAAACGACCATGTATAGTAAGGCATTTTTTTTCCACCCAAAAAAAACCGGCCATGTATAGTAAGGCATTTTTTTTCCACCCAAAAAAAACGACCATGTATAGTAAGGCATTTTATTTCTCCCCCCCAAAAACGACCATGTATAGTAAGGCATTTTATTTCTCCCCAAAAAAACGACCATGTATAGGAAGGCTTTTTTTTTCCACCCAAAAAAAACGACCATGTATAGTAAGGCATTTTTTTTTCCACCCAAAAAAAACGACCATGTATAGTAAGGCATTTTTTTTCCACCCAAAAAAAACGACCATGTATAGTAAGGCATTTTTTTTCCACCCAAAAAAAACGGCCATGTTTCGTAAGGCATTTTATTTCTCCCCCCAAAAAACGACCATGTATAGTAAGGCATTTTATTTCTCCCCAAAAAAACGACCATGTATAGTAAGGCATTTTTTTCCCACCCAAAAAAAAACGACCATGTATAGTAAGGCATTTTTTTTCCACCCAAAAAAAATGACCATGTATAGTAAGGCATTTTTTTTCCACCCAAAAAAAACGACCATGTATAGTAAGGTATTTTTTTTCCAGCCAAAAAAAACGCTCATGTATAGTAAGGCATTTTTTTTCCAGCCAAAAAAAACGACCAAGTATAGTAAGGCATTTTTTTTTCTCCCCCAAAAAACGACCATGTATAGTAAGGCATTTTTTTTCCACCCAAAAAAAACCGACCATGTATAGTAAGGCATTTTATTTCTCCCCCCCAAAAACGACCATGTATAGTAAGGCATTTTATTTCTCCCCAAAACAACGACCATGTATAGTAAGGCATTTTTTTTCCACCCAAAAAAAACGACCATGTATAGTAAGGCATTTTTTTTTCCACCCAAAAAAAACGACCATGTATAGTAAGGCATTTTTTTTCAACCCAAAAAAAACGACCATGTATAGTAAGGCATTTTTTTTCCACCCAAAAAAAAACGACCATGTATAGTAAGGCATTTTATTTCTCCCCAAAAAAACGACCATGTATATAGTAAGGCATTTTTTTCCACCCAAAAAAAAAAACGACCATGTATAGCAAGGCATTTTTTTTCCACCCCAAAAAAACGACCATGTATAGTAAGGCATTTTTTTTCCACCCAAAAAAAACCGGCCATGTATAGTAAGGCATTTTTTTTCCACCCAAAAAAAACGACCATGTATAGTAAGGCATTTTATTTCTCCCCAAAAAAACGACCATGTATAGGAAGGCATTTTTTTTCCACCCAAAAAAAACGACCATGTATAGTAAGGCATTTTTTTTTCCACCCAAAAAAAACGACCATGTATAGTAAGGCATTTTTTTTACACCCAAAAAAAACGACCATGTATAGTAAGGCATTTTTTTTCCACCCAAAAAAAACGGCCATGTATAGTAAGGCATTTTATTTCTCCCCCCCAAAAACGACCATGTATAGTAAGGCATTTTATTTCTCCCCAAAAAAACGACCATGTATAGTAAGGCATTTTTTTCCCACCCAAAAAAAAACGACCATGTATAGTAAGGCATTTTTTTTCCACCCAAAAATAATCACCATGTATAGTAAGGCATTTTTTTTTCTCCCCCAAAAAACGACCATGTATAGTAAGGCATTTTTTTTCCACCCAAAAAAAAACGGCCATGTATAGTAAGGCATTTTTTTTTTCACCCAAAAAAAAACGGCCATGTATAGTAAGGCATTTTTTTTTCTCCCCCAAAAAACGACCATTTATAGTAAGGCATTTTTTTTCCACCCAAAAAAAAACGGCCATGTATAGTAAGGCATTTTTTTCCCCACCCAAAAATAATGACCATGTATAGTAAGGCATTTTTTTTTTCTCCCCCAAAAAACGACCATGTATAGTAAGGCATTATTTTTTCCACCCAAAAAAAACCGACCATGTATAGTAAGGCATTTTATTTCTCCCAAAAAAATGACCATGTATAGTAAGGCATTTTTTTCCACCCCCCCCAAAAAAACGGCCATGTATAGTAAGGCATTTTTTTCTCTCCCCAAAAAAACGACCATGTATAGTAAGGCATTTTTTTTCCACCCCAAAAAAAACGGCCATGTATAGTAAGGCATTTTTTTTCCCACCCAAAAATAATGACCATGTATAGTAAGGCATTTTTTTTTTCTCCCCCAAAAAACGACCATGTATAGTAAGGCATTATTTTTTCCACCCAAAAAAAACCGACCATGTATAGTAAGGCATTTTATTTCTCCCAAAAAAAATGACCATGTATAGTAAGGCATTTTTTTTCCACCCCCCAAAAAAAACGACCATGTATAGCAAGGCATTTTTTTTCCACCCAAAAACAACGACCATGTATAGTAAGGCATTTTTTTTCCACCCAAAAACAACGACCATGTATAGTAAGGCATTTTTTTTCCACCCAAAAAAAAACGGCCATGTATAGTAAGGCATTTTTTTTCCACCCAAAAAAAACGACCATGTATAGTAAGGCATTTTATTTCTCCCCCCCAAAAACGACCATGTATAGTAAGGCATTTTATTTCTCCCCCAAAAAACAACCATGTATAGTAAGGCATTTTTTTTCCACCCAAAAAAAACGACCATGTATAGTAAGGCATTTTATTTCCACCCAAAAAAACGACCATGTATAGTAAGGCATTTTTTTTCCACCCAAAAAAAACGACCATGTATAGCAAGGCATTTTTTCCCCACCCAAAAAAAAACGACCATGTATAGTAAGGCATTTTTTTTCCACCCAAAAATAATGACCATGTATAGTAAGGCATTTTTTTTTCTCCCCCAAAAAACGACCATGTATAGTAAGGCATTTTTTTTCCACCCAAAAAAAAACGGCCATGTATAGTAAGGCATTTTTTTTTTCACCCAAAAAAAAACGGCCATGTATAGTAAGGCATTTTTTTTTCTCCCCCAAAAAACGACCATTTATAGTAAGGCATTTTTTTTCCACCCAAAAAAAAACGGCCATGTATAGTAAGGCATTTTTTTTCCCACCCAAAAATAATGACCATGTATAGTAAGGCATTTTTTTTTTCTCCCCCAAAAAACGACCATGTATAGTAAGGCATTATTTTTTCCACCCAAAAAAAACCGACCATGTATAGTAAGGCATTTTATTTCTCCCAAAAAAAATGACCATGTATAGTAAGGCATTTTTTTCCACCCCCCCCCCAAAAAAACGGCCATGTATAGTAAGGCATTTTTTTCTCTCCCCAAAAAAACGACCATGTATAGTAAGGCATTTTTTTTCCACCCCAAAAAAACGGCCATGTATAGTAAGGCATTTTATTTCTCCCCCCAAAAAACGACCATGTATAGTAAGACATTTTATTTCTCCCCAAAAAAATGACCATGTATAGTAAGGCATTTTTTTTCCACCCAAAAAAAACGACCATGTATAGTAAGGCATTTTTTTTTCCAGCCAAAAAAAACGACCATGTATAGTAAGGCATTTTTTTTCCAGCCAAAAAAAACGACCATGAATAGTAAGGCATTTTTTTTCCACCCAAAAAAAACGACCATGTATAGTAAGGCATTTATTTCTCCCCAAAAAAACGACCATGTATATAGTAAGGCATTTTTTTCCACCCCAAAAAAAAAACGACCATGTATAGCAAGGCATTTTTTTTCCACCCCAAAAAAACGACCATGTATAGTAAGGCATTTTTTTTCCACCCCAAAAAAAACGGCCATGTATAGTAAGGCATTTTTTTTCCACCCAAAAAAAATGACCATGTATAGTAAGGCATTTTATTTCTCCCCCCCAAAAACGACCATGTATAGTAAGGCATTTTATTTCTCCCCAAAAAAACGACCATGTATAGGAAGGCATTTTTTTTCCACCCAAAAAAAAACGACCATGTATAGTAAGGCATTTTTTTTTCCACCCAAAAAAAACGACCATGTATAGTAAGGCATTTTTTTTCCACCCAAAAAAAACGACCATGTATAGTAAGGCATTTTTTTTCCACCCAAAAAAAACGGCCATGTATAGTAAGGCATTTTATTTCTCCCCCCAAAAAACGACCATGTATAGTAAGGCATTTTATTTCTCCCCAAAAAAACGACCATGTATAGTAAGGCATTTTTTTTCCACCCCAAAAAAAACGGCCATGTATAGTAAGGCATTTTATTTCTCCCAAAAAAAATGACCATGTATAGTAAGGCATTTTTTTTCCACCCCCCAAAAAAAACGACCATGTATAGCAAGGCATTTTTTTTCCACCCAAAAACAACGACCATGTATAGTAAGGCATTTTTTTTCCACCCAAAAACAACGACCATGTATAGTAAGGCATTTTTTTTCCACCCAAAAAAAAACGGCCATGTATAGTAAGGCATTTTTTTTCCACCCAAAAAAAACGACCATGTATAGTAAGGCATTTTATTTCTCCCCCCCAAAAACGACCATGTATAGTAAGGCATTTTATTTCTCCCCCAAAAAACAACCATGTATAGTAAGGCATTTTTTTTTCCACCCAAAAAAACGACCATGTATAGTAAGGCATTTTATTTCCACCCAAAAAAACGACCATGTATAGTAAGGCATTTTTTTTCCACCCAAAAAAAACGACCATGTATAGCAAGGCATTTTTTTCCCACCCAAAAAAAAACGACCATGTATAGTAAGGCATTTTTTTTCCACCCAAAAATAATGACCATGTATAGTAAGGCATTTTTTTTTCTCCCCCAAAAAACGACCATGTATAGTAAGGCATTTTTTTTCCACCCAAAAAAAAACGGCCATGTATAGTAAGGCATTTTTTTTTTCACCCAAAAAAAAACGGCCATGTATAGTAAGGCATTTTTTTTTCTCCCCCAAAAAACGACCATTTATAGTAAGGCATTTTTTTTCCACCCAAAAAAAAACGGCCATGTATAGTAAGGCATTTTTTTTCCCACCCAAAAATAATGACCATGTATAGTAAGGCATTTTTTTTTTCTCCCCCAAAAAACGACCATGTATAGTAAGGCATTATTTTTTCCACCCAAAAAAAACCGACCATGTATAGTAAGGCATTTTATTTCTCCCAAAAAAAATGACCATGTATAGTAAGGCATTTTTTTCCACCCCCCCCAAAAAAACGGCCATGTATAGTAAGGCATTTTTTTCTCTCCCCAAAAAAACGACCATGTATAGTAAGGCATTTTTTTTCCACCCCAAAAAAACGGCCATGTATAGTAAGGCATTTTATTTCTCCCCCCAAAAAACGACCATGTATAGTAAGACATTTTATTTCTCCCCAAAAAAATGACCATGTATAGTAAGGCATTTTTTTTCCACCCAAAAAAAACGACCATGTATAGTAAGGCATTTTTTTTTCCAGCCAAAAAAAACGACCATGTATAGTAAGGCATTTTTTTTCCAGCCAAAAAAAACGACCATGAATAGTAAGGCATTTTTTTTCCACCCAAAAAAAACGACCATGTATAGTAAGGCATTTATTTCTCCCCAAAAAAACGACCATGTATATAGTAAGGCATTTTTTTCCACCCCAAAAAAAAAACGACCATGTATAGCAAGGCATTTTTTTTCCACCCCAAAAAAACGACCATGTATAGTAAGGCATTTTTTTTCCACCCCAAAAAAAACGGCCATGTATAGTAAGGCATTTTTTTTCCACCCAAAAAAAATGACCATGTATAGTAAGGCATTTTATTTCTCCCCCCCAAAAACGACCATGTATAGTAAGGCATTTTATTTCTCCCCAAAAAAACGACCATGTATAGGAAGGCATTTTTTTTCCACCCAAAAAAAACGACCATGTATAGTAAGGCATTTTTTTTTCCACCCAAAAAAAACGACCATGTATAGTAAGGCATTTTTTTTCCACCCAAAAAAAACGACCATGTATAGTAAGGCATTTTTTTTCCACCCAAAAAAAACGGCCATGTATAGTAAGGCATTTTATTTCTCCCCCCAAAAAACGACCATGTATAGTAAGGCATTTTATTTCTCCCCAAAAAAACGACCATGTATAGTAAGGCATTTTTTTTCCACCCCAAAAAAAACGGCCATGTATAGTAAGGCATTTTTTTTCCACCCAAAAAAAACGACCATGTATAGTAAGGCATTTTATTTCTCCCCCCCAAAAACGACCATGTATAGCAAGGCATTTTATTTCTCCCCAAAAAAACGACCATGTATAGTAAGGCATTTTTTTTCCACCCAAAAAAAACGACCATGTATAGTAAGGCATTTTTTTTCCACCCAAAAAAAACGCCCATGTATAGTAAGGCATTTTATTTCTCCCCCCAAAAAACAACCATGTATAGTACGGCATTTTTTTTCCACCCAAAAAAAACGACCATGTATAGTAAGGCATTTTATTTCTCCCCCCAAAAAACGACCATGTATAGTAAGGCATTTTATTTCTCCCCAAAAAAACGACCATGTATAGTAAGGCATTTTTTTCCACCCAAAAAAAAACGACCATGTATAGTAAGGCATTTTTTTCCCCACCCAAAAAAAAACGACCATGTATAGTAAGGCATTTTTTTTCCACCCAAAAATAATGGCCATGTATAGTAAGGCATTTTTTTTCCACCCCAAAAAAACGACCATGTATAGTAAGGCATTTTTTTTTCCACCCCAAAAAAATGACCATGTATAGTAAGGCATTTTTTTTCCACCCAAAAAAAACGGCCATGTATAGTAAGGCATTTTTTTTCCACCCAAAAAAAACGGCCATGTATAGTAAGGCATTTTTTTTCCACCCAAAAACAAGGACCATGTATAGTAAGGCATTTTTTTTCCACCCCCAAAAAAACGGCCATGTATAGTAAGGCATTTTTTTTCCACCCAAAAAAAACGACCATGTATAGTAAGGCATTTTATTTCTCCCCCCCAAAAACGACCATGTATAGCAAGGCATTTTATTTCTCCCCAAAAAAACGACCATGTATAGTAAGGCATTTTTTTTCCACCCAAAAAAAACGGCCATGTATAGTAAGGCATTTTATTTCTCCCCCCAAAAAACAACCATGTATAGTAAGGCATTTTTTTTCCACCCAAAAAAAACGGCCATGTATAGTAAGGCATTTTATTTCTCCCCCCAAAAAACAACCATGTATAGTAAGGCATTTTTTTTCCACCCAAAAACAACGACCATGTATAGTAAGGCATTTTTTTTCCACCCAAAAAAAAACGGCCATGTATAGTAAGGCATTTTTTTTCCACCCAAAAAAAACGACCATGTATAGTAAGGCATTTTATTTCTCCCCCCCAAAAACGACCATGTATAGTAAGGCATTTTATTTCTCCCCCAAAAAACAACCATGTATAGTAAGGCATTTTTTTTCCACCCAAAAAAAACGACCATGTATAGTAAGGCATTTTATTTCCACCCAAAAAAACGACCATGTATAGTAAGGCATTTTTTTTCCACCCAAAAAAAACGACCATGTATAGCAAGGCATTTTTTTCCCACCCAAAAAAAAACGACCATGTATAGTAAGGCATTTTTTTTCCACCCAAAAATAATGACCATGTATAGTAAGGCATTTTTTTTTCTCCCCCAAAAAACGACCATGTATAGTAAGGCATTTTTTTTCCACCCAAAAAAAAACGGCCATGTATAGTAAGGCATTTTTTTTTCACCCAAAAAAAAACGGCCATGTATAGTAAGGCATTTTTTTTTCTCCCCCAAAAAACGACCATTTATAGTAAGGCATTTTTTTTCCACCCAAAAAAAAACGGCCATGTATAGTAAGGCATTTTTTTTCCCACCCAAAAATAATGACCATGTATAGTAAGGCATTTTTTTTTCTCCCCCAAAAAACGACCATGTATAGTAAGGCATTATTTTTTCCACCCAAAAAAAACCGACCATGTATAGTAAGGCATTTTATTTCTCCCAAAAAAATGACCATGTATAGTAAGGCATTTTTTTCCACCCCCCCCAAAAAAACGGCCATGTATAGTAAGGCATTTTTTTCTCTCCCCAAAAAAACGACCATGTATAGTAAGGCATTTTATTTCTCCCCCCAAAAAACGGCCATGTATAGTAAGACATTTTATTTCTCCCCAAAGAAATGACCATGTATAGTAAGGCATTTTTTTTCCAGCCAAAAAAAACGACCATGTATAGTAAGGCATTTTTTTTTCCAGCCAAAAAAAACGACCATGTATAGTAAGGCATTTTTTTTCCAGCCAAAAAAAACGACCATGTATAGTAAGGCATTTTATTTCTCCCCAAAAAAACGACCATGTATATAGTAAGGCATTTTTTTCCACCCCAAAAAAAAAACGACCATGTATAGCAAGGCATTTTTTTTCCACCCCAAAAAAACGACCATGTATAGTAAGGCATTTTTTTTCCACCCAAAAAAAAACGGCCATGTATAGTAAGGCATTTTTTTTCCACCCAAAAAAAACGACCATGTATAGTAAGGCATTTTATTTCTCCCCCCCAAAAATGACCATGTATAGTAAGGCATTTTATTTCTCCCCAAAAAAACGACCATGTATAGGAAGGCATTTTTTTTCCACCCAAAAAAAACGACCATGTATAGTAAGGCATTTTTTTTCCACCCAAAAAAAAACCACCATGTATAGTAAGGCATTTTTTTTCCACCCAAAAAAAACGGCCATGTATAGTAAGGCATTTTATTTCTCCCCCCAAAAAACGACCATGTATAGTAAGGCATTTTATTTCTCCCCAAAAAAACGACCATGTATAGTAAGGCATTTTTTTTCCACCCCAAAAAAAACGGCCATGTATAGTAAGGCATTTTTTTTCCACCCAAAAAAAACGACCATGTATAGTAAGGCATTTTATTTCTCCCCCCCAAAAACGACCATGTATAGCAAGGCATTTTATTCCTCCCCAAAAAAACGACCATGTATAGTAAGGCATTTTTTTTTCCACCCAAAAAAAACGACCATGTATAGTAAGGCATTTTTTTTCCACCCAAAAAAAACGCCCATGTATAGTAAGGCATTTTATTTCTCCCCCCAAAAAACAACCATGTATAGTACGGCATTTTTTTTCCACCCAAAAAAAACGACCATGTATAGTAAGGCATTTTATTTCTCCCCCCAAAAAACGACCATGTATAGTAAGGCATTTTATTTCTCCCCAAAAAAACGACCATGTATAGTAAGGCATTTTTTTCCACCCAAAAAAAAACGACCATGTATAGTAAGGCATTTTTTTCCCCACCCAAAAAAAAACGACCATGTATAGTAAGGCATTTTTTTTCCACCCAAAAATAATGGCCATGTATAGTAAGGCATTTTTTTTTCCACCCCAAAAAAACGACCATGTATAGTAAGGCATTTTTTTTTCCACCCCAAAAAAATGACCATGTATAGTAAGGCATTTTTTTTCCACCCAAAAAAAACGGCCATGTATAGTAAGGCATTTTTTTTCCACCCAAAAAAAACGGCCATGTATAGTAAGGCATTTTTTTTCCACCCAAAAACAACGACCATGTATAGTAAGGCATTTTTTTTCCACCCCCAAAAAAACGGCCATGTATAGTAAGGCATTTTTTTTCCACCCAAAAAAAACGACCATGTATAGTAAGGCATTTTATTTATCCCCCCCAAAAACGACCATGTATAGCAAGGCATTTTATTTCTCCCCAAAAAAACGACCATGTATAGTAAGGCATTTTTTTTCCACCCAAAAAAAACGGCCATGTATAGTAAGGCATTTTATTTCTCCCCCCAAAAAACAACCATGTATAGTAAGGCATTTTATTTCTCCCCAAAAAAACGACCATGTATAGTAAGGCATTTTTTTTCCACCCAAAAAAAAACGACCATGTATAGTAAGGCATTTTTTTCCCCACCCAAAAAAAAACGACCATGTATAGTAAGGCATTTTTTTTCCACCCAAAAATAATGGCCATGTATAGTAAGGCATTTTTTTTCCACCCCCCCAAAAAAACGACCATGTATAGCAAGGCATTTTTTTTCCACCCCCCAAAAAAAACGACCATGTATAGCAAGGCATTTTTTTTCCACCCAAAAACAACGACCATGTATAGTAAGGCATTTTTTTCCACCCAAAAAAAAACGGCCATGTATAGTAAGGCATTTTTTTTCCACCCAAAAAAAACGACCATGTATAGTAAGGCATTTTATTTCTCCCCCCCAAAAACGACCATGTATAGTAAGGCATTTTTTTTCCACCCAAAAACAACGACCATGTATAGTAAGGCATTTTTTTCCACCCAAAAAAAACGACCATGTATAGTAAGGCATTTTATTTCCACCCAAAAAAACGACCATGTATAGTAAGGCATTTTTTTTCCACCCAAAAAAAACGACCATGTATAGCAAGGCATTTTTTTCCCACCCAAAAAAAAACGACCATGTATAGTAAGGCATTTTTTTTCCACCCAAAAATAATGACCATGAATAGTAAGGCATTTTTTTTTCTCCCCCAAAAAACGACCATGTATAGTAAGGCATTTTTTTTCCACCCAAAAAAAACGACCATGTATAGTAAGGCATTTTATTTCTCCCCCCAAAAAACGACCATGTATAGTAAGGCATTTTATTTCTCCCCCAAAAAACGACCATGTATAGTAAGGCATTTTTTTTCCACCCAAAAGAAACGCCCATGTATAGTAAGGCATTTTATTTCTCCCCCCAAAAAACAACCATGTATAGTAAGGCATTTTTTTTCCACCCAAAAAAACCGACCATGTATAGTAAGGCATTTTATTTCTCCCCCCAAAAAACGACCATGTATAGTAAGGCATTTTATTTCTCCCCAAAAAAACGACCATGTATAGTAAGGCATTTTTTTTCCACCCAAAAAAAACCGACCATGTATAGTAAGGCATTTTTTTCCCCACCCAAAAAAAACCGATCATGTATAGTAAGGCATTTTTTTTCCACCCAAAAATAATGGCCATGTATAGTAAGGCATTTTTTTTCCACCCCCCCCAAAAAAAACGACCATGTATAGCAAGGCATTTTTTTTCCACCCCCCAAAAAAAACGACCATGTATAGCAAGGCATTTTTTTTCCACCCAAAAAAAACGACCATGTATAGTAAGGCATTTTATTTCTCCCCCCCAAAAACGACCATGTATAGTAAGGCATTTTATTTCTCCCCCAAAAAACAACCATGTATAGTAAGGCATTTTTTTTCCACCCAAAAAAAACGACCATGTATAGTAAGGCATTTTATTTCCACCCAAAAAAACGACCATGTATAGTAAGGCATTTTTTTTCCACCCAAAAAAAACGACCATGTATAGCAAGGCATTTTTTTCCCACCCAAAAAAAAACGACCATGTATAGTAAGGCATTTTTTTTCCACCCAAAAATAATGACCATGTATAGTAAGGCATTTTTTTTTCTCCCCCAAAAAACGACCATGTATAGTAAGGCATTTTTTTTCCACCCAAAAAAAAACGGCCATGTATAGTAAGGCATTTTTTTCCACCCCCCCAAAAAAACGACCATGTATAGTAAGGCATTTTTTTTTCTCCCCCAAAAAACGACCATTTATAGTAAGGCATTTTTTTTCCACCCAAAAAAAAACGGCCATGTATAGTAAGGCATTTTTTTTTCCACCCAAAAAAAACGACCATGTATAGTAAGGCATTTTATTTCTCCCCCCCAAAAACGACCATGTATAGTAAGGCATTTTATTTCTCCCGAAAAAAACGACCATGTTTCGTAAGGCATTTTTTTTCCACCCAAAAAAAACGACCATGTATAGTAAGGCATTTTTTTTCCACCCAAAAAAAACCGACCATGTATAGTAAGGCATTTTATTTCTCCCCCCCAAAAACGGGCATGTATAGTAAGTCATTTTTTTTCTCCCAAAAAAATGACCATGTATAGTAAGGCATTTTTTTTCTCCCAAAAAAACGACCATGTATAGTAAGGCATTTTTTTCTCCCAAAAAAAGCGACCATGTATAGTAAGGCATTTTTTTCCCACCCCAAAAAAAACGACCATGTATAGTAAGGCATTTTTTTTCCACCCAAAAAAAACGACCATGTATAGTAAGGCATTTTTTTTCCACCCAAAAATAAAACGACCATGTATAGTAAGGCATTTTTTTTCCACCCCAAAAAAACGACCATGTATAGTAAGGCATTTTATTTCTCCCCCCAAAGAACGACCATGTATAGTAAGGCATTTTATTTCTCCCCAAAAAAACGACCATGTATAGTAAGGCATTTTTTTACCACCCCAAAAAAACAACCATGTATAGTAAGGCATTTTTTTTCCACCCCAAAAAAAACGACCATGTATAGTAAGGCATTTTATTTCTCCCCCCCAAAAAAACGACCATGTATAGTAAGGCATTTTATTTCTCCCCCCCAAAAACGACCATGTATAGTAAGGCATTTTATTTCTCCCCAAAAAAACGACCATGTTTCGTAAGGCATTTTTTTTGCACCCAAAAAAAACGACCATGTATAGTAAGGCATTTTTTTTCCACCCAAAAAAAAACGACCATGTATAGTAAGGCATTTTATTTCTCCCCCCCAAAAACGGGCATGTATAGTAAGTCATTTTTTTTCTCCCAAAAAAATGACCATGTATAGTAAGGCATTTTTTTTCTCCCAAAAAAACGACCATGTATAGTAAGGCATTTTTTTCTCCCAAAAAAAGCGACCATGTATAGTAAGGCATTTTTTTTCCACCCAAAAAAAACCGACCATGTATAGTAAGGCATTTTTTTTCCACCCAAAAAAGACGACCATGTATAGTAAGGCATTTTTTTTCCACCCAAAAATAAAACGACCATGTATAGTAAGGCATTTTTTTTCCACCCCAAAAAAACGACCATGTATAGTAAGGCGTTTTATTTCTCCCCAAAAAAACGACCATGTATAGTAAGGCATTTTTTTTCCACCCCAAAAAAACGACCATGTATAGTAAGGCATTTTTTTTCCACCCCAAAAAAAACGACCATGTATAGTAAGGCATTTTATTTCTCCCCCCCAAAAAAACGACCGTGTATAGTAAGGCATTTTATTTCTCCCCCCCAAAAACGACCATGTAAAGCAAGGCATTTTATTTCTCCCCAAAAAAACGACCATGTATAGTAAGGCATTTTTTTTCCACCCCCAAAAAAACGACCATGTATAGTAAGGCATTTTTTTTTCCACCCAAAAAAAACGACCATGTATAGTAAGGCATTTTTTTTTCCACCCAAAAAAAACGACCATGTATAGTAAGGCATTTTTTTTTCCACCCAAAAAAAACTACCATGTATAGTAAGGCATTTTTTTTCCACCCAAAAAAAACGACCATGTATAGTAAGGCATTTTTTTTCCACCCAAAAAAAACGACCATGTATAGTAAGGCATTTTATTTCTCCCCCCCAAAAAACAACCATGTATAGTAAGGCATTTTTTTTCCACCCAAAAAAAACGACCATGTATAGTAAGGCATTTTATTTCTCCCCCCAAAAAACGACCATGTATAGTAAGGCATTTTATTTCTCCCCAAAAAAACGGCCATGTATAGTAAGGCATTTTTTTTCCACCCAAAAAAAAAACGACCATGTATAGTAAGGCATTTTTTTTCCACCCAAAAATAATGGCCATGTATAGTAAGGCATTTTTTTTCCACCCCCCCAAAAAAACGACCATGTATAGCAAGGCATTTTTTTTCCACCCCAAAAAAAACGACCATGTATAGTAAGGCATTTTTTTTCCACCCAAAAAAACTGGCCATGTATAGTAAGGCATTTTTTTTCCACCCCCAAAAAAACGACCATGTATTGTAAGGCATTTTATTTCTCCCCCCCCAAAAACGGCCATGTATAGTAAGGCATTTTATTTCTCCCAAAAAAAACGACCATGTATAGTAAGGCATTTTTTTTCCACCCAAAAAAAACGACCATGTATAGTAAGGCATTTTTTTTCCACCCAAAAAAAACGACCATGTATAGTAAGGCATTTTTTTTCCACCCAAAAAAAAACGACCATGCATAGTAAGGCATTTTATTTCTCCCCCCAAAAAACAACCATGTATAGTAAGGCATTTTTTTTCCACCCAAAAAAAACGACCATGTATAGTAAGGCATTTTATTTCCACCCCCCCAAAAAAACGACCATGTATAGCAAGGCATTTTTTTTCCACCCAAAAAAAACGACCATGTATAGTAAGGCATTTTTTTTCTCCCAAAAAAATGACCATGTATAGTAAGGCATTTTTTTTCTCCCAAAAAAACGACCATGTATAGTAAGGCATTTTTTTCTCCCAAAAAAAGCGACCATGTATAGTAAGGCATTTTTTTTCCACCCAAAAAAAAACGACCATGTATAGTAAGGCATTTTTTTTCCACCCAAAAAAAACGACCATGTATAGTAAGGCATTTTTTTTCCACCCAAAAATAAAACGACCATGTATAGTAAGGCATTTTTTTTCCACCCCAAAAAAAACGGCCATGTATAGTAAGGCATTTTATTTCTCCCCCCCAAAAACGACCATGTATAGCAAGGCATTTTATTTCTCCCCAAAAAAACGACCATGTATAGTAAGGCATTTTTTTTCCACCCCAAAAAAAACGACCATGTATAGTAAGGCATTTTTTTTTCCACCCAAAAAAAACGACCATGTATAGTAAGGCATTTTTTTTTCCACCCAAAAAAAACGACCATGTATAGTAAGGCATTTTTTTTTCCACCCAAAAAAAACGACCATGTATAGTAAGGCATTTTTTTTCCACCCAAAAAAAACGACCATGTATAGTAAGGCATTTTATTTCTCCCCCCAAAAAACAACCATGTATAGTAAGGCATTTTTTTTCCACCCAAAAAAAACGACCATGTATAGTAAGGCATTTTATTTCTCCCCCCAAAAAACGACCATGTATAGTAAGGCATTTTATTTCTCCCCCAAAAAACGGCCATGTATAGTAAGGCATTTTTTTACCACCCAAAAAAAAAACGACCATGTATAGTAAGGCATTTTTTTTCCACCCAAAAATAATGGCCATGTATAGTAAGGCATTTTTTTTCCACCCCCCCAAAAAAACGACCATGTATAGCAAGGCATTTTTTTTCCACCCCAAAAAAAACGACCATGTATAGTAAGGCATTTTTTTTCCACCCAAAAAAACTGGCCATGTATAGTAAGGCATTTTTTTTCCACCCCAAAAAAAACGACCATGTATAGTAAGGCATTTTATTTCTCCCCCCCAAAAACGGCCATGTATAGTAAGGCATTTTATTTCTCCCCAAAAAAACGACCATGTATAGTAAGGCATTTTTTTTCCACCCAAAAAAAACGACCATGTATAGTAAGGCATTTTTTTTCCACCCCAAAAAAACGACCATGTATAGTAAGGCATTTTTTTTCCACCCAAAAAAAACGACCATGCATAGTAAGGCATTTTATTTCTCCCCCCAAAAAACAACCATGTATAGTAAGGCATTTTTTTTCCACCCAAAAAAAACGACCATGTATAGTAAGGCATTTTATTTCCACCCCCCCAAAAAAACGACCATGTATAGCAAGGCATTTTTTTTCCACCCAAAAAAAACAACCATGTATAGTAAGGCATTTTTTTTCCACCCAAAAAAAACGACCATGTATAGTAAGGCATTTTATTTCTCCCCCCCAAAAACGACCATGTATAGTAAGGCATTTTATTTCTCCCCCAAAAAACAACCATGTATAGTAAGGCATTTTTTTTCCACCCAAAAAAAACGACCATGTATAGTAAGGCATTTTATTTCCACCCAAAAAAACCGACCTTGTATAGTAAGGCATTTTTTTCTCTCCCCAAAAAAACGACCATGTATAGTAAGGCATTTTTTTCCACCCCAAAAAAACGGCCATGTATAGTAAGGCATTTTTTTTCCACCCAAAAAAAAACGACCATGTATAGCAAGGCATTTTTTTTCCACCCCAAAAAAACGACCATGTATAGTAAGGCATTTTATTTCTCCCCCCAAAAAACGACCATGTATAGTAAGGCATTTTTTTTCCACCCAAAAAAAACGACCATGTATAGCAAGGCATTTTTTTTCCACCCCAAAAAAACGGCCATGTATAGTAAGGCATTTTTTTTCCACCCAAAAAAAAACGACCATGTATAGCAAGGCATTTTTTTTCCACCCCAAAAAAACGGCCATGTATAGTAAGGCATTTTATTTCTCCCCCCAAAAACGACCATGTATAGTAAGGCATTTTTTTTCCACCCAAAAAAAACGACCATGTTTAGTCTGGCATTTTTTTTTCCAGCCAAAAAAACGACCATGTATAGTAAGGCATTTTTTTTCCACCCAAAAAAAACGACCATGTATAGCAAGGCATTTTTTTTCCACCCCAAAAAAACGGCCATGTATAGTAAGGCATTTTTTTTCCACCCAAAAAAAAACGACCATGTATAGCAAGGCATTTTTTTTCCACCCCAAAAAAACGACCATGTATAGTAAGGCATTTTATTTCTCCCCCCAAAAAACGACCATGTATAGTAAGGCATTTTTTTTCCACCCAAAAAAAACGACCATGTATAGCAAGGCATTTTTTTTCCACCCCAAAAAAACGGCCATGTATAGTAAGGCATTTTTTTTCCACCCCAAAAAAACGGCCATGTATAGTAAGGCATTTTTTTTCCACCCAAAAAAATCGACCATGTATAGCAAGGCATTTTTTTTCCACCCCAAAAAAACGGCCATGTATAGTAAGGCATTTTATTTCTCCCCCCAAAAACGACCATGTATAGTAAGGCATTTTTTTTCCACCCAAAAAAAACGACCATGTTTAGTCTGGCATTTTTTTTTCCAGCCAAAAAAACGACCATGTATAGTAAGGCATTTTTTTTCCACCCAAAAAAAACGACCATGTATAGCAAGGCATTTTTTTTCCACCCCAAAAAAACGGCCATGTATAGTAAGGCATTTTTTTTCCACCCAAAAAAAAACGACCATGTATAGCAAGGCATTTTTTTTCCACCCCAAAAAAACGACCATGTATAGTAAGGCATTTTATTTCTCCCCCCAAAAAACGACCATGTATAGTAAGGCATTTTTTTTCCACCCAAAAAAATCGACCATGTATAGCAAGGCATTTTTTTTCCACCCCAAAAAAACGGCCATGTATAGTAAGGCATTTTATTTCTCCCCCCAAAAACGACCATGTATAGTAAGGCATTTTTTTTCCACCCAAAAAAAACGACCATGTTTAGTCTGGCATTTTTTTTTCCAGCCAAAAAAACGACCATGTATAGTAAGGCATTTTTTTTCCACCCAAAAAAAACGACCATGTATAGCAAGGCATTTTTTTTCCACCCCAAAAAAACGGCCATGTATAGTAAGGCATTTTTTTTCCACCCAAAAAAAAACGACCATGTATAGCAAGGCATTTTTTTTCCACCCCAAAAAAACGACCATGTATAGTAAGGCATTTTATTTCTCCCCCCAAAAAACGACCATGTATAGTAAGGCATTTTTTTTCCACCCAAAAAAAACGACCATGTATAGCAAGGCATTTTTTTTCCACCCCAAAAAAACGGCCATGTATAGTAAGGCATTTTTTTTCCACCCAAAAAAAAACGACCATGTATAGCAAGGCATTTTTTTTCCACCCCAAAAAAACGGACATGTATAGTAAGGCATTTTATTTCTCCCCCCAAAAACGACCATGTATAGTAAGGCATTTTTTTTCCACCCAAAAAAAACGACCATGTATAGTAAGGCTTTTTTTTTTCCAGCCAAAAAAACGACCATGTATAGTAAGGCATTTTTTTTCCACCCAAAAAAAACGACCATGTATAGCAAGGCATTTTTTTTCCACCCCAAAAAAACGGCCATGTATAGTAAGGCATTTTTTTTCCACCCAAAAAAAAACGACCATGTATAGCAAGGCATTTTTTTTCCACCCCAAAAAAACGGACATGTATAGTAAGGCATTTTATTTCTCCCCCCAAAAACGACCATGTATAGTAAGGCATTTTTTTTCCACCCAAAAAAAACGACCATGTATAGTAAGGCTTTTTTTTTTCCAGCCAAAAAAACGACCATGTATAGTAAGGCATTTTTTTTCCACCCAAAAAAAACGACCATGTATAGCAAGGCATTTTTTTTCCACCCCAAAAAAACGGCCATGTATAGTAAGGCATTTTATTTCTCCCCCCAAAAAACGACCATGTATAGTAAGGCATTTTTTTTCCACCCAAAAAAAACGACCATGTATAGTAAGGCATTTTTTTTTCCAGCCAAAAAAAACGACCATGTATAGTAAGGCATTTTTTTTTCTCCACCAAAAAATGACCATGTATAGTAAGGCATTTTTTTTTCACCCAAAAAAAACGACCATGTATAGTAAGGCATTTTTTTTCCACCCAAAAAAAACGACCATGTATAGTAAGGCATTTTATTTCTCCCCCCCAAAAACGACCATGTATAGTAAGGCATTTTATTTCTCCCCAAAAAAACGACCATGTATAGTAAGGCATTTTTTTTCCACCCAAAAAAAACGACCATGTATAGTAAGGCATTTTTTTTCCACCCAAAAAAAACGACCATGTATAGTAAGGCATTTTTTTTCCACCCAAAAAAAAACGACCATGTATAGTAAGGCATTTTATTTCTCCCCCCCAAAAACGGGCATGTATAGTAAGTCATTTTTTTTCTCCCAAAAAAATGACCATGTATAGTAAGGCATTTTTTTTCTCCCAAAAAAACGACCATGTATAGTAAGGCATTTTTTTTCCACCAAAAAAAAACGACCATGTATAGTAAGGCATTTTTTTGCAAACCCAAAAAAAACGACCATGTATAGTAAGGCATTTTTTTTCCACCCAAAAAAAACGACCATGTATAGTAAGGCATTTTTTTTCCACCCCAAAAAAACGACCATGTATAGTAAGGCATTTTATTTCTCCCCCCAAAGAACGACCATGTATAGTAAGGCATTTTATTTCTCCCCAAAAAAACGACCATGTATAGTAAGGCATTTTTTTTCCACCCAAAAAAAAACGGCCATGTATAGTAAGGCATTTTTTTTCCACCCAAAAAAAACGACCATGTATAGTAAGGCATTTTATTTCTCCCCAAAAAAACGACCATGTATAGTAAGGCATTTTTTTTCCACCCCAAAAAAAACGACCATGTATAGTAAGGCATTTTTTTTCCACCCAAAAAAACGACCATGTATAGTAAGGCATTTTTTTTCCACCCAAAAAAAACGGCCATGTATAGTAAGGCATTTTATTTCTCCCCCAAAAAAACGACCATGTATAGTAAGGCTTTTTTTTTTCCACCCAAAAAAAACGACCATGTATAGTAAGGCATTTTTTTTTCCACCCAAAAAAAACGACCATGTATAGTAAGGCATTTTTTTTCCACCCAAAAAAAACGACCATGTATAGTAAGGCATTTTATTTCTCCCCCCAAAAAACAACCATGTATAGTAAGGCATTTTTTTTCCACCCAAAAAAAACGACCATGTATAGTAAGGCATTTTTTTTCCACCCAAAAAAAACGACCATGTATAGTAAGGCATTTTATTTCTCCCCCCAAAAAACGACCATGTATAGTAAGGCATTTTATTTCTCCCCAAAAAAACGGCCATGTATAGTAAGGCATTTTTTTTCCACCCAAAAAAAACGACCATGTATAGTAAGGCATTTTTTTACCACCCAAAAAAAAAACGACCATGTATAGTAAGGCATTTTTTTTCCACCCAAAAATAATGGCCATGTATAGTAAGGCATTTTTTTTCCACCCCAAAAAAAAAACGACCATGTATAGCAAGGCATTTTTTTTCCACCCCAAAAAAACGACCATGTATAGTAAGGCATTTTATTTCTCCCCCCCAAAAACGACCATGTATAGCAAGGCATTTTATTTCTCCCCAAAAAAACGACCATGTATAGTAAGGCATTTTTTTTCCACCCCAAAAAAAACGACCATGTATAGTAAGGCATTTTTTTTCCACCCAAAAAAACGACAATGTATAGTAAGGCATTTTTTTTCCACCCAAAAAAAACGGCCATGTATAGTAAGGCATTTTATTTCTCCCCCAAAAAACGACCATGTATAGTAAGGCTTTTTTTTTTCCACCCAAAAAAAACGACCATGTATAGTAAGGCATTTTTTTTTCCACCCAAAAAAAACGACCATGTATAGTAAGGC
This sequence comes from Festucalex cinctus, assembly GCF_051991245.1. Classification (NCBI taxonomy): domain Eukaryota; kingdom Metazoa; phylum Chordata; class Actinopteri; order Syngnathiformes; family Syngnathidae; genus Festucalex; species Festucalex cinctus. The sequence goes on from NC_135431.1 coordinate 11,269,505, forward strand.
ATTTTTTTTCCACCCAAAAAAAACGACCATGTATAGTAAGGCATTTTTTTTCCACCCAAAAAAAACGACCATGTATAGTAAGGCATTTTTTTTCCACCCAAAAAAAACGACCATGTATAGTAAGGCATTTTTTTTCCACCCAAAAAAAACGACCATGTATAGTAAGGCATTTTATTTCTCCCCCCAAAAAACGACCATGTATAGTAAGGCATTTTATTTCTCCCCAAAAAAACGGCCATGTATAGTAAGGCATTTTTTTTCCACCCAAAAAAAACGACCATGTATAGTAAGGCATTTTTTTACCACCCAAAAAAAAAACGACCATGTATAGTAAGGCATTTTTTTTCCACCCAAAAATAATGGCCATGTATAGTAAGGCATTTTTTTTCCACCCCAAAAAAAAAACGACCATGTATAGCAAGGCATTTTTTTTCCACCCCAAAAAAACGACCATGTATAGTAAGGCATTTTATTTCTCCCCCCCAAAAACGACCATGTATAGCAAGGCATTTTATTTCTCCCCAAAAAAACGACCATGTATAGTAAGGCATTTTTTTTCCACCCCAAAAAAAACGACCATGTATAGTAAGGCATTTTTTTTCCACCCAAAAAAACGACAATGTATAGTAAGGCATTTTTTTTCCACCCAAAAAAAACGGCCATGTATAGTAAGGCATTTTATTTCTCCCCCAAAAAACGACCATGTATAGTAAGGCTTTTTTTTTTCCACCCAAAAAAAACGACCATGTATAGTAAGGCATTTTTTTTTCCACCCAAAAAAAACGACCATGTATAGTAAGGCATTTTTTTTCCACCCAAAAAAAACGACCATGTATAGTAAGGCATTTTATTTCCCCCCCCAAAAAACAACCATGTATAGTAAGGCATTTTTTTTCCACCCAAAAAAAACGACCATGTATAGTAAGGCATTTTTTTTCCACCCAAAAAAAACGACCATGTATAGTAAGGCATTTTATTTCTCCCCCCAAAAAACGACCATGTATAGTAAGGCATTTTATTTCTCCCCAAAAAAACGGCCATGTATAGTAAGGCATTTTTTTTCCACCCAAAAAAAACGACCATGTATAGTAAGGCATTTTTTTACCACCCAAAAAAAAAACGACCATGTATAGTAAGGCATTTTTTTTCCACCCAAAAATAATGGCCATGTATAGTAAGGCATTTTTTTTCCACCCCAAAAAAAAAACGACCATGTATAGCAAGGCATTTTTTTTCCACCCAAAAAAAACGACCATGTATAGTAAGGCATTTTATTTCTCCCCCCCAAAAACGACCATGTATAGTAAGGCATTTCATTTCTCCCCAAAAAAACGACCATGTGTAGTAAGGCATTTTTTTTTCCACCCAAAAAAAACGACCATGTATAGTAAGGCATTTTTTTTCCACCCAAAAAAAAACGGCCATGTATAGTAAGGCATTTTTTTTCCACCCAAAAAAAAGACCATGTATAGTAAGGCATTTTTTTTCCACCCAAAAAAAACGACCATGTATAGTAAGGCATTTTATTTCTCCCCCCCAAAAACGACCATGTATAGCAAGGCATTTTATTTCTCCCCAAAAAAATGACCATGTATAGTAAGGCATTTTTTTTTCCACCCAAAAAAAACGACCATGTATAGTAAGGCATTTTTTTTCCACCCCAAAAAAACGGCCATGTATAAGAAGGCATTTTTTTTTCCACCCAAAAAAAACGACCATGTATAGTAAGGCATTTTTTTTCCACCCAAAAAAAAACGACCATGTATAGTAAGGCATTTTTTTCCACCCAAAAAAAACGACCATGTATAGTAAGGCATTTTATTTCTCCCCCCCAAAAACGACCATGTATAGTAAGGCATTTCATTTCTCCCCAAAAAAACGACCATGTGTAGTAAGGCATTTTTTTTTCCACCCAAAAAAAACGACCATGTATAGTAAGGCATTTTTTTTCCACCCAAAAAAAAACGGCCATGTATAGTAAGGCATTTTTTTTCCACCCAAAAAAAAGACCATGTATAGTAAGGCATTTTTTTTCCACCCAAAAAAAACGACCATGTATAGTAAGGCATTTTATTTCCACCCAAAAAAAACGACCATGTATAGTAAGGCATTTTATTTCTCCCCCCCAAAAACGACCATGTATAGCAAGGCATTTTATTTCTCCCCCAAAAAATGACCATGTATAGTAAGGCATTTTTTTTTCCACCCAAAAAAAACGACCATGTATAGTAAGGCATTTTTTTTCCACCCCAAAAAAACCGGCCATGTATAGTAAGGCATTTTTTTTCCACCCAAAAAAAACGACCATGTATAGTAAGGCATTTTATTTCTCCCCCCCAAAAACGACCATGTATAGTAAGGCATTTTTTTTCCACCCAAAAAAAACGACCATGTATAGTAAGGCATTTTTTTTCCACCCAAAAAAAACGACCATGTATAGTAAGGCATTTTTTTTCCACCCAAAAAAAACGACCATGTATAGTAAGGCATTTTTTTTCCACCCAAAAAATACGACCATGTATAGTAAGGCATTTTATTTCTCCCCCCAAAAAACAACCATGTATAGTAAGGCATTTTTTTTCCACCCAAAAAAAACGACCATGTATAGTAAGGCATTTTATTTCTCCCCAAAAAAACGGCCATGTATAGCAAGGCATATTTTTTCCACCCAAAAAAAAACGACCATGTATAGTAAGGCTTTTTTTTTTCCACCCAAAAAAAACGACCATGTATAGTAAGGCATTTTTTTTCCACCCAAAAAAAAACGACCATGTATAGTAAGGCATTTTTTTTCCACCCAAAAAAAACGACCATGTATAGTAAGGCATTTTATTTCTCCCCCCCAAAAACGACCATGTATAGTAAGGCATTTTTTTTCCACCCAAAAAAAACCGGCCATGTATAGTAAGGCATTTTTTTTCCACCCAAAAAAAACGACCATGTATAGTAAGGCATTTTATTTCTCCCCCCCAAAAACGACCATGTATAGCAAGGCATTTTATTTCTCCCCAAAAAAATGACCATGTATAGTAAGGCATTTTTTTTCCACCCAAAAAAAACCGGCCATGTATAGTAAGGCATTTTTTTTCCACCCAAAAAAAACGACCATGTATAGTAAGGCATTTTATTTCTCCCCCCCAAAAACGACCATGTATAGTAAGGCATTTTTTTTCCACCCAAAAAAAACGACCATGTATAGTAAGGCATTTTTTTTCCACCCAAAAAAAACGACCATGTATAGTAAGGCATTTTTTTTCCACCCAAAAAAAACGACCATGTATAGTAAGGCATTTTTTTTCCACCCAAAAAATACGACCATGTATAGTAAGGCATTTTATTTTTTATTTCTCCCCAAAAAAACGGCCATGTATAGCAAGGCATATTTTTTCCACCCAAAAAAAAAACGACCATGTATAGTAAGGCTTTTTTTTTTCCACCCAAAAAAAACGACCATGTATAGTAAGGCATTTTTTTTCCACCCAAAAAAAAACGACCATGTATAGTAAGGCATTTTTTTTCCACCCAAAAAAAAGACCATGTATAGTAAGGCATTTTTTTTCCACCCAAAAAAAACGACCATGTATAGTAAGGCATTTTATTTCCACCCAAAAAAAACGACCATGTATAGTAAGGCATTTTTTTTCCACCCCAAAAAAACGGCCATGTATAAGAAGGCATTTTTTTTTCCACCCAAAAAAAACGACCATGTATAGTAAGGCATTTTTTTTCCACCCAAAAAAAAACGACCATGTATAGTAAGGCATTTTTTTCCACCCAAAAAAAACGACCATGTATAGTAAGGCATTTTATTTCTCCCCCAAAAAACGACCATGTATAGTAAGGCTTTTCATTTCTCCCCAAAAAAACGACCATGTGTAGTAAGGCATTTTTTTTTCCACCCAAAAAAAACGACCATGTATAGTAAGGCATTTTTTTTCCACCCCAAAAAAACGGCCATGTATAAGAAGGCATTTTTTTTTCCACCCAAAAAAAACGACCATGTATAGTAAGGCATTTTTTTTCCACCCAAAAAAACGACAATGTATAGTAAGGCATTTTTTTTCCACCCAAAAAAAACGGCCATGTATAGTAAGGCATTTTATTTCTCCCCCAAAAAACGACCATGTATAGTAAGGCTTTTTTTTTTCCACCCAAAAAAAACGACCATGTATAGTAAGGCATTTTTTTTTCCACCCAAAAAAAACGACCATGTATAGTAAGGCATTTTTTTTCCACCCAAAAAAAACGACCATGTATAGTAAGGCATTTTATTTCCCCCCCCAAAAAACAACCATGTATAGTAAGGCATTTTTTTTCCACCCAAAAAAAACGACCATGTATAGTAAGGCATTTTTTTTCCACCCAAAAAAAACGACCATGTATAGTAAGGCATTTTATTTCTCCCCCCAAAAAACGACCATGTATAGTAAGGCATTTTATTTCTCCCCAAAAAAACGGCCATGTATAGTAAGGCATTTTTTTTCCACCCAAAAAAAACGACCATGTATAGTAAGGCATTTTTTTACCACCCAAAAAAAAAACGACCATGTATAGTAAGGCATTTTTTTTCCACCCAAAAATAATGGCCATGTATAGTAAGGCATTTTTTTTCCACCCCAAAAAAAAAACGACCATGTATAGCAAGGCATTTTTTTTCCACCCAAAAAAAACGACCATGTATAGTAAGGCATTTTATTTCTCCCCCCCAAAAACGACCATGTATAGTAAGGCATTTCATTTCTCCCCAAAAAAACGACCATGTGTAGTAAGGCATTTTTTTTTCCACCCAAAAAAAACGACCATGTATAGTAAGGCATTTTTTTTCCACCCAAAAAAAAACGGCCATGTATAGTAAGGCATTTTTTTTCCACCCAAAAAAAAGACCATGTATAGTAAGGCATTTTTTTTCCACCCAAAAAAAACGACCATGTATAGTAAGGCATTTTATTTCTCCCCCCCAAAAACGACCATGTATAGCAAGGCATTTTATTTCTCCCCAAAAAAATGACCATGTATAGTAAGGCATTTTTTTTTCCACCCAAAAAAAACGACCATGTATAGTAAGGCATTTTTTTTCCACCCCAAAAAAACGGCCATGTATAAGAAGGCATTTTTTTTTCCACCCAAAAAAAACGACCATGTATAGTAAGGCATTTTTTTTCCACCCAAAAAAAAACGACCATGTATAGTAAGGCATTTTTTTCCACCCAAAAAAAACGACCATGTATAGTAAGGCATTTTATTTCTCCCCCCCAAAAACGACCATGTATAGCAAGGCATTTTATTTCTCCCCAAAAAAACGACCATGTATAGTAAGGCATTTTTTTTCCACCCCAAAAAAAACGACCATGTATAGTAAGGCATTTTTTTTCCACCCAAAAAAACGACAATGTATAGTAAGGCATTTTTTTTCCACCCAAAAAAAACGGCCATGTATAGTAAGGCATTTTATTTCTCCCCCAAAAAACGACCATGTATAGTAAGGCTTTTTTTTTTCCACCCAAAAAAAACGACCATGTATAGTAAGGCATTTTTTTTTCCACCCAAAAAAAACGACCATGTATAGTAAGGCATTTTTTTTCCACCCAAAAAAAACGACCATGTATAGTAAGGCATTTTATTTCCCCCCCCAAAAAACAACCATGTATAGTAAGGCATTTTTTTTCCACCCAAAAAAAACGACCATGTATAGTAAGGCATTTTTTTTCCACCCAAAAAAAACGACCATGTATAGTAAGGCATTTTATTTCTCCCCCCAAAAAACGACCATGTATAGTAAGGCATTTTATTTCTCCCCAAAAAAACGGCCATGTATAGTAAGGCATTTTTTTTCCACCCAAAAAAAACGACCATGTATAGTAAGGCATTTTTTTACCACCCAAAAAAAAAACGACCATGTATAGTAAGGCATTTTTTTTCCACCCAAAAATAATGGCCATGTATAGTAAGGCATTTTTTTTCCACCCCAAAAAAAAAACGACCATGTATAGCAAGGCATTTTTTTTCCACCCAAAAAAAACGACCATGTATAGTAAGGCATTTTATTTCTCCCCCCCAAAAACGACCATGTATAGTAAGGCATTTCATTTCTCCCCAAAAAAACGACCATGTGTAGTAAGGCATTTTTTTTTCCACCCAAAAAAAACGACCATGTATAGTAAGGCATTTTTTTTCCACCCAAAAAAAAACGGCCATGTATAGTAAGGCATTTTTTTTCCACCCAAAAAAAAGACCATGTATAGTAAGGCATTTTTTTTCCACCCAAAAAAAACGACCATGTATAGTAAGGCATTTTATTTCTCCCCCCCAAAAACGACCATGTATAGCAAGGCATTTTATTTCTCCCCAAAAAAATGACCATGTATAGTAAGGCATTTTTTTTTCCACCCAAAAAAAACGACCATGTATAGTAAGGCATTTTTTTTCCACCCCAAAAAAACGGCCATGTATAAGAAGGCATTTTTTTTTCCACCCAAAAAAAACGACCATGTATAGTAAGGCATTTTTTTTCCACCCAAAAAAAAACGACCATGTATAGTAAGGCATTTTTTTCCACCCAAAAAAAACGACCATGTATAGTAAGGCATTTTATTTCTCCCCCCCAAAAACGACCATGTATAGTAAGGCATTTCATTTCTCCCCAAAAAAACGACCATGTGTAGTAAGGCATTTTTTTTTCCACCCAAAAAAAACGACCATGTATAGTAAGGCATTTTTTTTCCACCCAAAAAAAAACGGCCATGTATAGTAAGGCATTTTTTTTCCACCCAAAAAAAAGACCATGTATAGTAAGGCATTTTTTTTCCACCCAAAAAAAACGACCATGTATAGTAAGGCATTTTATTTCCACCCAAAAAAAACGACCATGTATAGTAAGGCATTTTATTTCTCCCCCCCAAAAACGACCATGTATAGCAAGGCATTTTATTTCTCCCCCAAAAAATGACCATGTATAGTAAGGCATTTTTTTTTCCACCCAAAAAAAACGACCATGTATAGTAAGGCATTTTTTTTCCACCCCAAAAAAACCGGCCATGTATAGTAAGGCATTTTTTTTCCACCCAAAAAAAACGACCATGTATAGTAAGGCATTTTATTTCTCCCCCCCAAAAACGACCATGTATAGTAAGGCATTTTTTTTCCACCCAAAAAAAACGACCATGTATAGTAAGGCATTTTTTTTCCACCCAAAAAAAACGACCATGTATAGTAAGGCATTTTTTTTCCACCCAAAAAAAACGACCATGTATAGTAAGGCATTTTTTTTCCACCCAAAAAATACGACCATGTATAGTAAGGCATTTTATTTCTCCCCCCAAAAAACAACCATGTATAGTAAGGCATTTTTTTTCCACCCAAAAAAAACGACCATGTATAGTAAGGCATTTTATTTCTCCCCAAAAAAACGGCCATGTATAGCAAGGCATATTTTTTCCACCCAAAAAAAAACGACCATGTATAGTAAGGCTTTTTTTTTTCCACCCAAAAAAAACGACCATGTATAGTAAGGCATTTTTTTTCCACCCAAAAAAAAACGACCATGTATAGTAAGGCATTTTTTTTCCACCCAAAAAAAACGACCATGTATAGTAAGGCATTTTATTTCTCCCCCCCAAAAACGACCATGTATAGTAAGGCATTTTTTTTCCACCCAAAAAAAACCGGCCATGTATAGTAAGGCATTTTTTTTCCACCCAAAAAAAACGACCATGTATAGTAAGGCATTTTATTTCTCCCCCCCAAAAACGACCATGTATAGCAAGGCATTTTATTTCTCCCCAAAAAAATGACCATGTATAGTAAGGCATTTTTTTTCCACCCAAAAAAAACCGGCCATGTATAGTAAGGCATTTTTTTTCCACCCAAAAAAAACGACCATGTATAGTAAGGCATTTTATTTCTCCCCCCCAAAAACGACCATGTATAGTAAGGCATTTTTTTTCCACCCAAAAAAAACGACCATGTATAGTAAGGCATTTTTTTTCCACCCAAAAAAAACGACCATGTATAGTAAGGCATTTTTTTTCCACCCAAAAAAAACGACCATGTATAGTAAGGCATTTTTTTTCCACCCAAAAAATACGACCATGTATAGTAAGGCATTTTATTTTTTATTTCTCCCCAAAAAAACGGCCATGTATAGCAAGGCATATTTTTTCCACCCAAAAAAAAAACGACCATGTATAGTAAGGCTTTTTTTTTTCCACCCAAAAAAAACGACCATGTATAGTAAGGCATTTTTTTTCCACCCAAAAAAAAACGACCATGTATAGTAAGGCATTTTTTTTCCACCCAAAAAAAAGACCATGTATAGTAAGGCATTTTTTTTCCACCCAAAAAAAACGACCATGTATAGTAAGGCATTTTATTTCCACCCAAAAAAAACGACCATGTATAGTAAGGCATTTTATTTCTCCCCCCCAAAAACGACGATGTATAGTAAGGCATTTTTTTTCCACCCAAAAAAAAACGACCATGTATAGTAAGGCATTTTTTTTCCACCCAAAAAAAACCGGCCATGTATAGTAAGGCATTTTTTTTCCACCCAAAAAAAACGACCATGTATAGTAAGGCATTTTATTTCTCCCCCCCAAAAACGACCATGTATAGTAAGGCATTTTATTTCTCCCCAAAAAAACGACCATGTATAGTAAGGCATTTTTTTTTCCACCCAAAAAAAACGACCATGTATAGTAAGGCATTTTTTTTCCACCCAAAAAAATCCGGCCATGTATAGTAAGGCATTTTTTTTCCACCCAAAAAAAACGACCATGTATAGTAAGGCATTTTATTTCTCCCCCCCAAAAACGACCATGTATAGTAAGGCATTTTTTTTCCACCCAAAAAAAACGACCATGTATAGTAAGGCATTTTTTTTCCACCCAAAAAAAACGACCATGTATAGTAAGGCATTTTTTTTCCACCCAAAAAAAACGACCATGTATAGTAAGGCATTTTTTTTCCACCCAAAAAATACGACCATGTATAGTAAGGCATTTTATTTCTCCCCCCAAAAAACAACCATGTATAGTAAGGCATTTTTTTTCCACCCAAAAAAAACGACCATGTATAGTAAGGCATTTTATTTCTCCCCCCAAAAAACGACCATGTATAGTAAGGCATTTTATTTCTCCCCCAAAAAACGACCATGTATAGTAAGGCATTTTTTTTCCACCCAAAAAAAACGACCATGTATAGTAAGGCATTTTTTTTCCACCCAAAAATAATGGCCATGTATAGTAAGGCATTTTTTTTCCACCCCCCCAAAAAAACGACCATGTATAGCAAGGCATTTTTTTTCCACCCCAAAAAAATGACCATGTATAGTAAGGCATTTTATTTCTCCCCCCAAAAAACGTCCATGTATAGTAAGGCATTTTATTTCTCCCCCAAAAAACGACCATGTATAGTAAGGCATTTTTTTTCCACCCCAAAAAAACGACCATGTATAGTAAGGCATTTTTTTTCCACCCAAAAATAATGGCCATGTATAGTAAGGCATTTTTTTTCCACCCCCCCAAAAAAACGACCATGTATAGCAAGGCATTTTTTTTCCACCCCAAAAAAACGGCCATGTATAGCAAGGCATTTTTTTTCCACCCAAAAAAAACGACCATGTATAGTAAGGCATTTTTTTTCCACCCCCAAAAAACGACCATGTATAATAAGGCATTTTTTTTCCACCAAAAAAAAACGACCATGTATAGTAAGGCATTTTTTTTCCACCCCAAAAAAACGACCATGTATAGTAAGGCATTTTATTTCTCCCCCAAAAAACGACCATGTTTAGTAAGGCATTTTTTTTCCACCCAAAAAAAACGACCATGTATAGTAAGGCATTTTTTTTCCACCCAAAAATAATGGCCATGTATAGTAAGGCATTTTTTTTCCACCCCCCCAAAAAAACGACCATGTATAGCAAGGCATTTTTTTTCCACCCCAAAAAAACGACCATGTATAGTAAGGCATTTTATTTCTCCCCCCAAAAAACGACCATGTATAGTAAGGCATTTTATTTCTCCCCCAAAAAACGACCATGTATAGTAAGGCATTTTTTTTCCACCCCAAAAAAACGACCATGTATAGTAAGGCATTTTTTTTCCACCCAAAAATAATGGCCATGTATAGTAAGGCATTTTTTTTCCACCCCCCCAAAAAAACGACCATGTATAGCAAGGCATTTTTTTTCCACCCCAAAAAAACGGCCATGTATAGCAAGGCATTTTTTTTCCACCCAAAAAAAACGACCATGTATAGTAAGGCATTTTATTTCTCCCCCCCAAAAACGACCATGTATAGTAAGGCATTTTATTTCTCCCCCAAAAAACGACCATGTATAGTAAGGCATTTTTTTTTCCACCCAAAAAAAACGACCATGTATAGTAAGGCATTTTTTTTCCACCCAAAAAAACCCGGCCATGTATAGTAAGGCATTTTTTTTCCACCCAAAAAAAACGACCATGTATAGTAAGGCATTTTATTTCTCCCCCCCAAAAACGACCATGTATAGTAAGGCATTTTTTTTCCACCCAAAAAAAACGACCATGTATAGTAAGGCATTTTTTTTCCACCCAAAAAAAACGACCATGTATAGTAAGGCATTTTTTTTCCACCCAAAAAAAACGACCATGTATAGTAAGGCATTTTTTTTCCACCCAAAAAATACGACCATGTATAGTAAGGCATTTTATTTCTCCCCCCAAAAAACAACCATGTATAGTAAGGCATTTTTTTTCCACCCAAAAAAAACGACCATGTATAGTAAGGCATTTTATTTCTCCCCCCAAAAAACGACCATGTATAGTAAGGCATTTTATTTCTCCCCCAAAAAACGACCATGTATAGTAAGGCATTTTTTTTCCACCCAAAAAAAACGACCATGTATAGTAAGGCATTTTTTTTCCACCCAAAAATAATGGCCATGTATAGTAAGGCATTTTTTTTCCACCCCCCCAAAAAAACGACCATGTATAGCAAGGCATTTTTTTTCCACCCCAAAAAAACGACCATGTATAGTAAGGCATTTTTTTTCCACCCAAAAAAACTGGCCATGTATAGTAAGGCATTTTTTTTCCACCCCAAAAAAAACGACCATGTATAGTAAGGCATTTTATTTCTCCCCCCCAAAAACGGCCATGTATAGTAAGGCATTTTATTTCTCCCCAAAAAAACGACCATGTATAGTAAGGCATTTTTTTTCCACCCAAAAAAAACGACCATGTATAGTAAGGCATTTTTTTTCCACCCAAAAAAAACGACCATGTATAGTAAGGCATTTTTTTTCCACCCAAAAAAAACGACCATGCATAGTAAGGCATTTTATTTCTCCCCCCAAAAAACAACCATGTATAGTAAGGCATTTTTTTTCCACCCAAAAAAAACGACCATGTATAGTAAGGCATTTTATTTCCACCCCCCCAAAAAAACGACCATGTATAGCAAGGCATTTATTTTCCACCCAAAAAAAACGACCATTTATAGTAAGGCATTTTTTTTCCACCCAAAAAAAACGACCATGTATAGTAAGGCATTTTATTTCTCCCCCCCAAAAACGACCATGTATAGTAAGGCATTTTATTTCTCCCCCAAAAAACAACCATGTATAGTAAGGCATTTTTTTTCCACCCAAAAAAAACGACCATGTATAGTAAGGCATTTTATTTCCACCCAAAAAAACGACCATGTATAGTAAGGCATTTTTTTTTCCACCCAAAAAAAACGACCATGTATAGCAAGGCATTTTTTTCCCACCCCAAAAAAAAACGGCCATGTATAGTAAGGCATTTTTTTTCCACCCAAAAATAATGACCATGTATAGTAAGGCATTTTTTTTTCTCCCCCAAAAAACGACCATGTATAGTAAGGCATTTTTTTTCCACCCAAAAAAAAACGGCCATGTATAGTAAGGCATTTTTTTTTTCACCCAAAAAAAAACGGCCATGTATAGTAAGGCATTTTTTTCCACCCCCCCCAAAAAAACGACCATGTATAGTAAGGCATTTTTTTTTCTCCCCCAAAAAACGGCCATGTATAGTAAGGCATTTTTTTTTCCACCCAAAAAAAACCGACCTTGTATAGTAAGGCATTTTTTTCTCTCCCCAAAAAAACGACCATGTAGAGTAAGGCATTTTTTTCCACCCCAAAAAAACGGCCATGTATAGTAAGGCATTTTTTTTCCACCCAAAAAAAAACGACCATGTATAGCAAGGCATTTTTTTTCCACCCCAAAAAAACGACCATGTATAGTAAGGCATTTTATTTCTCCCCCCAAAAAACGACCATGTATAGTAAGGCATTTTTTTTCCACCCAAAAAAAACGACCATGTATAGCAAGGCATTTTTTTTCCACCCCAAAAAAGCGGCCATGTATAGTAAGGCATTTTTTTTCCACCCAAAAAAAAACGACCATGTATAGCAAGGCATTTTTTTTCCACCCCAAAAAAACGGCCATGTATAGTAAGGCATTTTATTTCTCCCCCCAAAAACGACCATGTATAGTAAGGCATTTTTTTTCCACCCAAAAAAAACGACCATGTATAGTAAGGCATTTTTTTTTCCAGCCAAAAAAACGACCATGTATAGTTAGGCATTTTTTTTCCACCCAAAAAAAACGACCATGTATAGCAAGGCATTTTTTTTCCACCCCAAAAAAACGGCCATGTATAGTAAGGCATTTTTTTTCCACCCAAAAAAAAACGACCATGTATAGCAAGGCATTTTTTTTCCACCCCAAAAAAACGGCCATGTATAGTAAGGCATTTTATTTCTCCCCCCAAAAAACGACCATGTATAGTAAGGCATTTTTTTTCCACCCAAAAAAAACGACCATGTATAGTAAGGCATTTTTTTTTCCAGCCAAAAAAAACGACCATGTATAGTAAGGCATTTTTTTTTCTCCACCAAAAAATGACCATGTATAGTAAGGCATTTTTTTTTCACCCAAAAAAAACGACCATGTATAGTAAGGCATTTTTTTTCCACCCAAAAAAAACGACCATGTATAGTAAGGCATTTTATTTCTCCCCCCCAAAAACGACCATGTATAGTAAGGCATTTTATTTCTCCCCAAAAAAACGACCATGTATAGTAAGGCATTTTTTTTCCACCCAAAAAAACGACCATGTATAGTAAGGCATTTTTTTTCCACCCAAAAAAAACGACCATGTATAGTAAGGCATTTTTTTTCCACCCAAAAAAAAACGACCATGTATAGTAAGGCATTTTATTTCTCCCCCCCAAAACGGGCATGTATAGTAAGTCATTTTTTTCCTCCCAAAAAAATGACCATGTATAGTAAGGCATTTTTTTTCTCCCAAAAAAACGACCATGTATAGTAAGGCATTTTTTTCTCCCAAAAAAAGCGACCATGTATAGTAAGGCATTTTTTTTCCACCAAAAAAAAACGACCATGTATAGTAAGGCATTTTTTTGCAAACCCAAAAAAAACGACCATGTATAGTAAGGCATTTTTTTTCCACCCCAAAAAAACGACCATGTATAGTAAGGCATTTTTTTTCCACCCCAAAAAAACGACCATGTATAGTAAGGCATTTTATTTCTCCCCCCAAAGAACGACCATGTATAGTAAGGCATTTTATTTCTCCCCAAAAAAACGACCATGTATAGTAAGGCATTTTTTTTCCACCCAAAAAAAAACGGCCATGTATAGTAAGGCATTTTTTTTCCACCCAAAAAAAACGACCATGTATAGTAAGGCATTTTATTTCTCCCCAAAAAAACGACCATGTATAGTAAGGCATTTGTTTTCCACCCAAAAAAACGACCATGTATAGTAAGGCATTTTTTTTCCACCCAAAAAAAACGACCATGTATAGTAAGGCATTTTATTTCTCCCCAAAAAAACGACCATGTATAGTAAGGCTTTTTTTTTTCCACCCAAAAAAAACGACCATGTATAGTAAGGCATTTTTTTTTCCACCCAAAAAAAACGACCATGTATAGTAAGGCATTTTTTTTCCACCCAAAAAAAACGACCATGTATAGTAAGGCATTTTTTTTCCACCCAAAAAAAACGACCATGTATAGTAAGGCATTTTTTTTCCACCCAAAAAAAACGACCATGTATAGTAAGGCATTTTTTTTCCACCCAAAAAAAACGACCATGTATAGTAAGGCATTTTTTTTCCACCCAAAAAAAACGACCATGTATAGTAAGGCATTTTATTTCTCCCCCCAAAAAACGACCATGTATAGTAAGGCATTTTATTTCTCCCCAAAAAAACGGCCATGTATAGTAAGGCATTTTTTTTCCACCCAAAAAAAACGACCATGTATAGTAAGGCATTTTTTTACCACCCAAAAAAAAAAACGACCATGTATAGTAAGGCATTTTTTTTCCACCCAAAAATAATGGCCATGTATAGTAAGGCATTTTTTTTCCACCCCAAAAAAAAAAACGACCATGTATAGCAAGGCATTTTTTTTCCACCCCAAAAAAACGACCATGTATAGTAAGGCATTTTATTTCTCCCCCCCAAAAACGACCATGTATAGCAAGGCATTTTATTTCTCCCCAAAAAAACGACCATGTATAGTAAGGCATTTTTTTTCCACCCCAAAAAAAACGACCTTGTATAGTAAGGCATTTTTTTTCCACCCAAAAAAACGACCATGTATAGTAAGGCATTTTTTTTCCACCCAAAAAAAACGGCCATGTATAGTAAGGCATTTTATTTCTCCCCAAAAAAACGACCATGTATAGTAAGGCTTTTTTTTTTCCACCCAAAAAAAACGACCATGTATAGTAAGGCATTTTTTTTCCACCCCAAAAAAAACGACCATGTATAGTAAGGCATTTTTTTTCCACCCAAAAAAACGACCATGTATAGTAAGGCATTTTTTTTCCACCCAAAAAAAACGACCATGTATAGCAAGGCATTTTTTTTCCACCCCAAAAAAACGGCCATGTATAGTAAGGCATTTTATTTCTCCCCCCAAAAACGACCATGTATAGTAAGGCATTTTTTTTCCACCCAAAAAAAACGACCATGTATAGTAAGGCATTTTTTTTTCCAGCCAAAAAAACGACCATGTATAGTAAGGCATTTTTTTTCCACCCAAAAAAAACGACCATGTATAGCAAGGCATTTTTTTTCCACCCTAAAAAAACGGCCATGTATAGTAAGGCATTTTTTTTCCACCCAAAAAAAAACGACCATGTATAGCAAGGCATTTTTTTTCCACCCCAAAAAAACGGCCATGTATAGTAAGGCATTTTATTTCTCCCCCCAAAAAACGACCATGTATAGTAAGGCATTTTTTTTCCACCCAAAAAAAACGACCATGTATAGTAAGGCATTTTTTTTTCCAGCCAAAAAAAACGACCATGTATAGTAAGGCATTTTTTTTTCTCCACCAAAAAAATGACCATGTATAGTAAGGCATTTTTTTTTCACCCAAAAAAAACGACCATGTATAGTAAGGCATTTTTTTTCCACCCAAAAAAAACGACCATGTATAGTAAGGCATTTTATTTCTCCCCCCCAAAAACGACCATGTATAGTAAGGCATTTTATTTCTCCCCAAAAAAACGACCATGTATAGTAAGGCATTTTTTTTCCACCCAAAAAAAACGACCATGTATAGTAAGGCATTTTTTTTCCACCCAAAAAAAACGACCATGTATAGTAAGGCATTTTTTTTCCACCCAAAAAAAAACGACCATGTATAGTAAGGCATTTTATTTCTCCCCCCCAAAACGGGCATGTATAGTAAGTCATTTTTTTTCTCCCAAAAAAATGACCATGTATAGTAAGGCATTTTTTTTCTCCCAAAAAAACGACCATGTATAGTAAGGCATTTTTTTCTCCCAAAAAAAGCGACCATGTATAGTAAGGCATTTTTTTTCCACCAAAAAAAAACGACCATGTATAGTAAGGCATTTTTTTGCAAACCCAAAAAAAACGACCATGTATAGTAAGGCATTTTTTTTCCACCCAAAAAAAACGACCATGTATAGTAAGGCATTTTTTTTCCACCCCAAAAAAACGACCATGTATAGTAAGGCATTTTATTTCTCCCCCCAAAGAACGACCATGTATAGTAAGGCATTTTATTTCTCCCCAAAAAAACGACCATGTATAGTAAGGCATTTTTTTTCCACCCAAAAAAAAACGGCCATGTATAGTAAGGCATTTTTTTTCCACCCAAAAAAAACGACCATGTATAGTAAGGCATTTTATTTCTCCCCAAAAAAACGACCATGTATAGTAAGGCATTTTTTTTCCACCCCAAAAAAAACGACCATGTATAGTAAGGCATTTTTTTTCCACCCAAAAAAACGACCATGTATAGTAAGGCATTTTTTTTCCACCCAAAAAAAACGGCCATGTATAGTAAGGCATTTTATTTCTCCCCCAAAAAACGACCATGTATAGTAAGGCTTTTTTTTTTCCACCCAAAAAAAACGACCATGTATAGTAAGGCATTTTTTTTTCCACCCAAAAAAAACGACCATGTATAGTAAGGCATTTTTTTTCCACCCAAAAAAAACGACCATGTATAGTAAGGCATTTTATTTCTCCCCCCAAAAAACAACCATGTATAGTAAGGCATTTTTTTTCCACCCAAAAAAAACGACCATGTATAGTAAGGCATTTTTTTTCCACCCAAAAAAAACGACCATGTATAGTAAGGCATTTTATTTCTCCCCCCAAAAAACGACCATGTATAGTAAGGCATTTTATTTCTCCCCAAAAAAACGGCCATGTATAGTAAGGCATTTTTTTTCCACCCAAAAAAAACGACCATGTATAGTAAGGCATTTTTTTACCACCCAAAAAAAAAACGACCATGTATAGTAAGGCATTTTTTTTCCACCCAAAAATAATGGCCATGTATAGTAAGGCATTTTTTTTCCACCCCAAAAAAAAAACGACCATGTATAGCAAGGCATTTTTTTTTCACCCAAAAAAAACGACCATGTATAGTAAGGCATTTTTTTTCCACCCAAAAAAAACGACCATGTATAGTAAGGCATTTTATTTCTCCCCCCCAAAAACGACCATGTATAGTAAGGCATTTTATTTCTCCCCAAAAAAACGACCATGTATAGTAAGGCATTTTTTTTCCACCCAAAAAAAACGACCATGTATAGTAAGGCATTTTTTTTCCACCCAAAAAAAACGACCATGTATAGTAAGGCATTTTTTTTCCACCCAAAAAAAAACGACCATGTATAGTAAGGCATTTTATTTCTCCCCCCCAAAACGGGCATGTATAGTAAGTCATTTTTTTTCTCCCAAAAAAATGACCATGTATAGTAAGGCATTTTTTTTCTCCCAAAAAAACGACCATGTATAGTAAGGCATTTTTTTCTCCCAAAAAAAGCGACCATGTATAGTAAGGCATTTTTTTTCCACCAAAAAAAAACGACCATGTATAGTAAGTCATTTTTTGGCAAACCCAAAAAAAACGACCATGTATAGTAAGGCATTTTTTTTCCACCCAAAAAAAACGACCATGTATAGTAAGGCATTTTTTTTCCACCCCAAAAAAACGACCATGTATAGTAAGGCATTTTATTTCTCCCCCCAAAGAACGACCATGTATAGTAAGGCATTTTATTTCTCCCCAAAAAAACGACCATGTATAGTAAGGCATTTTTTTTCCACCCAAAAAAAAACGGCCATGTATAGTAAGGCATTTTTTTTCCACCCAAAAAAACCGACCATGTATAGTAAGGCATTTTATTTCTCCCCAAAAAAACGACCATGTATAGTAAGGCATTTTTTTTCCACCCCAAAAAAAACGACCATGTATAGTAAGGCATTTTTTTTCCACCCAAAAAAACGACCATGTATAGTAAGGCATTTTTTTTCCACCCAAAAAAAACGGCCATGTATAGTAAGGCATTTTATTTCTCCCCCAAAAAACGACCATGTATAGTAAGGCTTTTTTTTTTCCACCCAAAAAAAACGACCATGTATAGTAAGGCATTTTTTTTTCCACCCAAAAAAAACGACCATGTATAGTAAGGCATTTTTTTTCCACCCAAAAAAAACGACCATGTATAGTAAGGCATTTTATTTCTCCCCCCAAAAAACAACCATGTATAGTAAGGCATTTTTTTTCCACCCAAAAAAAACGACCATGTATAGTAAGGCATTTTTTTTCCACCCAAAAAAAACGACCATGTATAGTAAGGCATTTTATTTCTCCCCCCAAAAAACGACCATGTATAGTAAGGCATTTTATTTCTCCCCAAAAAAACGGCCATGTATAGTAAGGCATTTTTTTTCCACCCAAAAAAAACGACCATGTATAGTAAGGCATTTTTTTACCACCCAAAAAAAAAAACGACCATGTATAGTAAGGCATTTTTTTTCCACCCAAAAATAATGGCCATGTATAGTAAGGCATTTTTTTTCCACCCCAAAAAAAAAACGACCATGTATAGCAAGGCATTTTTTTTCCACCCCAAAAAAACGACCATGTATAGTAAGGCATTTTATTTCTCCCCCCCAAAAACGACCATGTATAGCAAGGCATTTTATTTCTCCCCAAAAAAACGACCATGTATAGTAAGGCATTTTTTTTCCACCCCAAAAAAAACGACCATGTATAGTAAGGCATTTTTTTTCTCCCCCCAAAAAACAACCATGTATAGTAAGGCATTTTTTTTCCACCCAAAAAAAACGACCATGTATAGTAAGGCATTTTTTTTCCACCCAAAAAAAACGGCCATGTATAGTAAGGCATTTTATTTCTCCCCCAAAAAACGACCATGTATAGTAAGGCTTTTTTTTTTCCACCCAAAAAAAACGACCATGTATAGTAAGGCATTTTTTTTTCCACCCAAAAAAAACGACCATGTATAGTAAGGCATTTTTTTTCCACCCAAAAAAAACGACCATGTATAGTAAGGCATTTTATTTCTCCCCCCAAAAAACAACCATGTATAGTAAGGCATTTTTTTTCCACCCAAAAAAAACGACCATGTATAGTAAGGCATTTTTTTTCCACCCAAAAAAAACGACCATGTATAGTAAGGCATTTTATTTCTCCCCCCAAAAAACGACCATGTATAGTAAGGCATTTTATTTCTCCCCAAAAAAACGGCCATGTATAGTAAGGCATTTTTTTTCCACCCAAAAAAAACGACCATGTATAGTAAGGCATTTTTTTACCACCCAAAAAAAAAACGACCATGTATAGTAAGGCATTTTTTTTCCACCCAAAAATAATGGCCATGTATAGTAAGGCATTTTTTTTCCACCCCCCAAAAAAAACGACCATGTATAGCAAGGCATTTTTTTTCCACCCCCAAAAAAACGACCATGTATAGTAAGGCATTTTTTTTCCACCCCAAAAAAAACGACCATGTATAGTAAGGCATTTTATTTCTCCCCCCCAAAAACGGCCATGTATAGTAAGGCATTTTATTTCTCCCCAAAAAAACGACCATGTATAGTAAGGCATTTTTTTTCCTCCCAAAAAAAACGACTATGTATAGTAAGGCATTTTTTTTCCACCTAAAAAAAACAAACATGTATAGTAAGGCATTTTTTTTCCACCCAAAAAAAACGACCATGTATAGTAAGGCATTTTATTTCTCCCCCCAAAAAACAACCATGTATAGTAAGGCATTTTTTTTCCACCCAAAAAAAACGACAATGTATAGTAAGGCATTTTATTTCTCCCCAAAAAAACGGCCATGTATAGCAAGGCATTTTTTTTCCACCCAAAAAAAAACGACCATGTATAGTAAGGCATTTTTTTTTCCACCCAAAAAAAGCGACCATGTATAGTAAGGCATTTTTTTTCCACCCAAAAAAAACGACCATGTATAGTAAGGCATTTTTTTTCCACCCAAAAAAAACAACCATGTATAGTAAGGCATTTTATTTCTCCCCCCAAAAAACAACCATGTATAGTAAGGCATTTTTTTTTCCACCCAAAAAAAACGACCATGTATAGTAAGGCATTTTATTTCTCCCCAAAAAAACGGCCATGTATAGCAAGGCATATTTTTTCCACCCAAAAAAAACGACCATGTATAGTAAGGCATTTTTTTTTCCACCCAAAAAAAACGACCATGTATAGTAAGGCATTTTTTTTCCACCCAAAAAAAAACGACCATGTATAGTAAGGCATTTTTTTTCCACCCAAAAAAAACCGGCCATGTATAGTAAGGCATTTTTTTTCCACCCAAAAAAAACGACCATGTATAGTAAGGCATTTTATTTCTCCCCCCCAAAAACGACCATGTATAGTAAGGCATTTTATTTCTCCCCAAAAAACGACCATGTGTAGTAAGGCATTTTTTTTTCCACCCAAAAAAAACGACCATGTATAGTAAGGCATTTTTTTTTCACCCAAAAAAAAACGGCCATGTATAGTAAGGCATTTTTTTTCCACCCAAAAAAAAGACCATGTATAGTAAGGCATTTTTTTTCCACCCAAAAAAAACGACCATGTATAGTAAGGCATTTTATTTCCACCCAAAAAAAACGACCATGTATAGTAAGGCATTTTATTTCTCCCCCCCAAAAACGACCATGTATAGCAAGGCATTTTATTTCTCCCCAAAAAAATGACCATGTATAGTAAGGCATTTTTTTTTCCACCCAAAAAAAACGACCATGTATAGTAAGGCATTTTTTTTCCACCCAAAAAAAACCGGCCATGTATAGTAAGGCATTTTTTTTTCCACCCAAAAAAAACGACCATGTATAGTAAGGCATTTTATTTCTCCCCCCCAAAAACGACCATGTATAGTAAGGCATTTTTTTTCCACCCAAAAAAAACGACCATGTATAGTAAGGCATTTTTTTTCCACCCAAAAAAACCGACCATGTATAGTAAGGCATTTTTTTTCCACCCAAAAAAAACGACCATGTATAGTAAGGCATTTTTTTTCCACCCAAAAAATACGACCATGTATAGTAAGGCATTTTATTTCTCCCCCCAAAAAACAACCATGTATAGTAAGGCATTTTTTTTCCACCCAAAAAAAACGACCATGTATAGTAAGGCATTTTATTTCTCCCCAAAAAAACGGCCATGTATAGCAAGGCATATTTTTTCCACCCAAAAAAAAACGACCATGTATAGTAAGGCTTTTTTTTTTCCACCCAAAAAAAACGACCATGTATAGTAAGGCATTTTTTTTCCACCCAAAAAAAAACGACCATGTATAGTAAGGCATTTTTTTTCCACCCAAAAAAACCGACCATGTATAGTAAGGCATTTTATTTCTCCCCCCCAAAAACGACCATGTATAGTAAGGCATTTTTTTTCCACCCAAAAAAAAACGACCATGTATAGTAAGGCATTTTTTTTCCACCCAAAAAAAACCGGCCATGTATAGTAAGGCATTTTTTTTCCACCCAAAAAAAACGACCATGTATAGTAAGGCATTTTATTTCTCCCCCCCAAAAACGACCATGTATAGCAAGGCATTTTATTTCTCCCCAAAAAAATGACCATGTATAGTAAGGCATTTTTTTTCCACCCAAAAAAAACCGGCCATGTATAGTAAGGCATTTTTTTTCCACCCAAAAAAAACGACCATGTATAGTAAGGCATTTTATTTCTCCCCCCCAAAAACGACCATGTATAGTAAGGCATTTTTTTTCCACCCAAAAAAAACGACCATGTATATAGTAAGGCATTTTTTTTCCACCCAAAAAAAACGACCATGTATAGTAAGGCATTTTTTTTCCACCCAAAAAATACGACCATGTATAGTAAGGCATTTTATTTCTCCCCCCAAAAAACAACCATGTATAGTAAGGCATTTTTTTTCCACCCAAAAAAAACGACCATCTATAGTAAGGCATTTTATTTCTCCCCCCAAAAAACGACCATGTATAGTAAGGCATTTTATTTCTCCCCCAAAAAACGACCATGTATAGTAAGGCATTTTTTTTCCACCCAAAAAAAACGACCATGTATAGTAAGGCATTTTTTTTCCACCCAAAAAATACGACCATGTATAGTAAGGCATTTTATTTTTTATTTCTCCCCAAAAAAACGGCCATGTATAGCAAGGCATATTTTTTCCACCCAAAAAAAAACGACCATGTATAGTAAGGCTTTTTTTTTTCCACCCAAAAAAAACGACCATGTATAGTAAGGCATTTTTTTTCCACCCAAAAAAAAAACGACCATGTATAGTAAGGCATTTTTTTTCCACCCAAAAAAAAGACCATGTATAGTAAGGCATTTTTTTTCCACCCAAAAAAAACGACCATGTATAGTAAGGCATTTTATTTCCACCCAAAAAAAACGACCATGTATAGTAAGGCATTTTATTTCTCCCCCCCAAAAACGACGATGTATAGTAAGGCATTTTTTTTCCACCCAAAAAAAAACGACCATGTATAGTAAGGCATTTTTTTTCCACCCAAAAAAAACCGGCCATGTATAGTAAGGCATTTTTTTTCCACCCAAAAAAAACGACCATGTATAGTAAGGCATTTTATTTCTCCCCCCCAAAAACGACCATGTATAGTAAGGCATTTTATTTCTCCCCAAAAAAACGACCATGTATAGTAAGGCATTTTTTTTTCCACCCAAAAAAAACGACCATGTATAGTAAGGCATTTTTTTTCCACCCAAAAAAACCCGGCCATGTATAGTAAGGCATTTTTTTTCCACCCAAAAAAAACGACCATGTATAGTAAGGCATTTTATTTCTCCCCCCCAAAAACGACCATGTATAGTAAGGCATTTTTTTTCCACCCAAAAAAAACGACCATGTATAGTAAGGCATTTTTTTTCCACCCAAAAAAAACGACCATGTATAGTAAGGCATTTTTTTTCCACCCAAAAAAAACGACCATGTATAGTAAGGCATTTTTTTTCCACCCAAAAAATACGACCATGTATAGTAAGGCATTTTATTTCTCCCCCCAAAAAACAACCATGTATAGTAAGGCATTTTTTTTCCACCCAAAAAAAACGACCATGTATAGTAAGGCATTTTATTTCTCCCCCCAAAAAACGACCATGTATAGTAAGGCATTTTATTTCTCCCCCAAAAAACGACCATGTATAGTAAGGCATTTTTTTTCCACCCAAAAAAAACGACCATGTATAGTAAGGCATTTTTTTTCCACCCAAAAATAATGGCCATGTATAGTAAGGCATTTTTTTCCACCCCCCCAAAAAAACGACCATGTATAGCAAGGCATTTTTTTTCCACCCCAAAAAAACGACCATGTATAGTAAGGCATTTTATTTCTCCCCCCAAAAAACGACCATGTATAGTAAGGCATTTTATTTCTCCCCCAAAAAACGACCATGTATAGTAAGGCATTTTTTTTCCACCCCAAAAAAACGACCATGTATAGTAAGGCATTTTTTTTCCACCCAAAAATAATGGCCATGTATAGTAAGGCATTTTTTTTCCACCCCCCCAAAAAAACGACCATGTATAGCAAGGCATTTTTTTTCCACCCCAAAAAAACGGCCATGTATAGCAAGGCATTTTTTTTCCACCCAAAAAAAACGACCATGTATAGTAAGGCATTTTTTTTCCACCCCCAAAAAACGACCATGTATAATAAGGCATTTTTTTTCCACCAAAAAAAAACGACCATGTATAGTAAGGCATTTTTTTTCCACCCCAAAAAAACGACCATGTATAGTAAGGCATTTTATTTCTCCCCCCAAAAACGACCATGTATAGTAAGGCATTTTTTTTCCACCCAAAAAAAACGACCATGTATAGTAAGGCATTTTTTTTCCACCCAAAAATAATGGCCATGTATAGTAAGGCATTTTTTTTCCACCCCCCCAAAAAAACGACCATGTATAGCAAGGCATTTTTTTTCCACCCCAAAAAAACGACCATGTATAGTAAGGCATTTTATTTCTCCCCCCAAAAAACGACCATGTATAGTAAGGCATTTTATTTCTCCCCCAAAAAACGACCATGTATAGTAAGGCATTTTTTTTCCACCCCAAAAAAACGACCATGTATAGTAAGGCATTTTTTTTCCACCCAAAAATAATGGCCATGTATAGTAAGGCATTTTTTTTCCACCCCCCCAAAAAAACGACCATGTATAGCAAGGCATTTTTTTTCCACCCCAAAAAAACGGCCATGTATAGCAAGGCATTTTTTTTCCACCCAAAAAAAAAACGACCATGTATAGTAAGGCATTTTATTTCTCCCCCCCAAAAACGACCATGTATAGTAAGGCATTTTTTTTCCACCCAAAAAAAAACGACCATGTATAGTAAGGCATTTTTTTTCCACCCAAAAAAAACCGGCCATGTATAGTAAGGCATTTTTTTTCCACCCCAAAAAAACGACCATGTATAGTAAGGCATTTTATTTCTCCCCCCCAAAAACGACCATGTATAGTAAGGCATTTTATTTCTCCCCAAAAAAACGACCATGTATAGTAAGGCATTTTTTTTTCCACCCAAAAAAAACGACCATGTATAGTAAGGCATTTTTTTTCCACCCAAAAAAACCCGGCCATGTATAGTAAGGCATTTTTTTTCCACCCAAAAAAAACGACCATGTATAGTAAGGCATTTTATTTCTCCCCCCCAAAAACGACCATGTATAGTAAGGCATTTTTTTTCCACCCAAAAAAAACGACCATGTATATAGTAAGGCATTTTTTTTCCACCCAAAAAAAACGACCATGTATAGTAAGGCATTTTTTTTCCACCCAAAAAATACGACCATGTATAGTAAGGCATTTTATTTCTCCCCCCAAAAAACAACCATGTATAGTAAGGCATTTTTTTTCCACCCAAAAAAAACGACCATCTATAGTAAGGCATTTTATTTCTCCCCCCAAAAAACGACCATGTATAGTAAGGCATTTTATTTCTCCCCCAAAAAACGACCATGTATAGTAAGGCATTTTTTTTCCACCCAAAAAAAACGACCATGTATAGTAAGGCATTTTTTTTCCACCCAAAAAAAACGACCATGTATAGTAAGGCATTTTTTTTCCACCCAAAAAATACGACCATGTATAGTAAGGCATTTTATTTCTCCCCCCAAAAAACAACCATGTATAGTAAGGCATTTTTTTTCCACCCAAAAAAAACGACCATGTATAGTAAGGCATTTTATTTCTCCCCCCAAAAAACGACCATGTATAGTAAGGCATTTTATTTCTCCCCCCCCAAAAAAACGACCATGTATAGCAAGGCATTTTTTTTCCACCCCAAAAAAACGACCATGTATAGTAAGGCATTTTATTTCTCCCCCCAAAAAACGACCATGTATAGTAAGGCATTTTATTTCTCCCCCAAAAAACGACCATGTATAGTAAGGCATTTTTTTTCCACCCCAAAAAAACGACCATGTATAGTAAGGCATTTTTTTTCCACCCAAAAATAATGGCCATGTATAGTAAGGCATTTTTTTTCCACCCCCCCAAAAAAACGACCATGTATAGCAAGGCATTTTTTTTCCACCACAAAAAAACGGCCATGTATAGCAAGGCATTTTTTTTCCACCCAAAAAAAACGACCATGTATAGTAAGGCATTTTTTTTCCACCCCCAAAAAACGACCATGTATAGTAAGGCATTTTTTTTCCACCAAAAAAAAACGACCATGTATAGTAAGGCATTTTTTTTCCACCCCAAAAAAACGACCATGTATAGTAAGGCATTTTATTTCTCCCCCAAAAAACGACCATGTATAGTAAGGCATTTTTTTTCCACCCAAAAAAAAACGACCATGTATAGTAAGGCATTTTTTTTCCACCCAAAAATAATGGCCATGTATAGTAAGGCATTTTTTTTCCACCCCCCCAAAAAAACGCCCATGTATAGCAAGGCATTTTTTTTCCACCCCAAAAAAACGGCCATGTATAGCAAGGCATTTTTTTTCCACCCAAAAAATACGACCATGTATAGTAAGGCATTTTATTTCTCCCCCCAAA
This sequence comes from Festucalex cinctus, assembly GCF_051991245.1. Taxonomy (NCBI): domain Eukaryota; kingdom Metazoa; phylum Chordata; class Actinopteri; order Syngnathiformes; family Syngnathidae; genus Festucalex; species Festucalex cinctus. The sequence continues at coordinate 11,295,390 of NC_135431.1, forward strand.
AAACAACCATGTATAGTAAGACATTTTTTTTCCACCCAAAAAAAACGACCATGTATAGTAAGGCATTTTATTTCTCCCCAAAAAAACGGCCATGTATAGCAAGGCATATTTTTTCCACCCAAATAAAAACGACCATGTATAGTAAGGCTTTTTTTTTTCCACCCAAAAAAAACGACCATGTATAGTAAGGCATTTTTTTTCCACCCAAAAAAAAACGACCATGTATAGTAAGGCATTTTTTTTCCACCCAAAAAAACCGACCATGTATAGTAAGGCATTTTATTTCTCCCCCCCAAAATAGTAAGGCATTTTTTTTCCACCCAAAAAAAACCGGCCATGTATAGTAAGGCATTTTTTTTCCACCCAAAAAAAACGACCATGTATAGTAAGGCATTTTATTTCTCCCCCCCAAAAACGACCATGTATAGCAAGGCATTTTATTTCTCCCCAAAAAAATGACCATGTATAGTAAGGCATTTTTTTTCCACCCAAAAAAAAACGGCCATGTATAGTAAGGCATTTTTTTTCCACCCAAAAAAAACGACCATGTATAGTAAGGCATTTTATTTCTCCCCCCCAAAAACGACCATGTATAGTAAGGCATTTTTTTTCCACCCAAAAAAAACGACCATGTATAGTAAGGCATTTTTTTTCCACCCAAAAAAAACGACCATGTATAGTAAGGCATTTTTTTTCCACCCAAAAAAAACGACCATGTATAGTAAGGCATTTTTTTTCCACCCAAAAAAAACGACCATGTATAGTAAGGCATTTTTTTTCCACCCAAAAAATACGACCATGTATAGTAAGGCATTTTATTTTTTATTTCTCCCCAAAAAAACGGCCATGTATAGCAAGGCATATTTTTTCCACCCAAATAAAAACGACCATGTATAGTAAGGCTTTTTTTTTTCCACCCAAAAAAAACGACCATGTATAGTAAGGCATTTTTTTTCCACCCAAAAAAAAACGACCATGTATAGTAAGGCATTTTTTTTCCACCCAAAAAATACGACCATGTATAGTAAGGCATTTTTTTTCCACCCAAAAAAAACGACCATGTATAGTAAGGCATTTTTTTTCCACCCAAAAAAAACGACCATGTATAGTAAGGCATTTTTTTTCCACCCAAAAAAAACGACCATGTATAGTAAGGCATTTTTTTTCCACCCAAAAAAAACGACCATGTATAGTAAGGCATTTTTTTTCCACCCCCAAAAAACGACCATGTATAGTAAGGCATTTTTTTTCCACCAAAAAAAAACGACCATGTATAGTAAGGCATTTTTTTTCCACCCCAAAAAAACGACCATGTATAGTAAGGCATTTTATTTCTCCCCCAAAAAACGACCATGTATAGTAAGGCATTTTTTTTCCACCCAAAAAAAAACGACCATGTATAGTAAGGCATTTTTTTTCCACCCAAAAATAATGGCCATGTATAGTAAGGCATTTTTTTTCCACCCCCCCAAAAAAACGCCCATGTATAGCAAGGCATTTTTTTTCCACCCCAAAAAAACGGCCATGTATAGCAAGGCATTTTTTTTCCACCCAAAAAATACGACCATGTATAGTAAGGCATTTTATTTCTCCCCCCAAAAAACAACCATGTATAGTAAGACATTTTTTTTCCACCCAAAAAAAACGACCATGTATAGTAAGGCATTTTATTTCTCCCCAAAAAAACGGCCATGTATAGCAAGGCATATTTTTTCCACCCAAATAAAAACGACCATGTATAGTAAGGCTTTTTTTTTTCCACCCAAAAAAAACGACCATGTATAGTAAGGCATTTTTTTTCCACCCAAAAAAAAAACGACCATGTATAGTAAGGCATTTTTTTTCCACCCAAAAAAACCGACCATGTATAGTAAGGCATTTTATTTCTCCCCCCCAAAAACGACCATGTATAGTAAGGCATTTTTTTCCACCCAAAAAAAAAACGACCATGTATAGTAAGGCATTTTTTTTCCACCCAAAAAAAACCGGCCATGTATAGTAAGGCATTTTTTTTCCACCCAAAAAAAACGACCATGTATAGTAAGGCATTTTATTTCTCCCCCCCAAAAACGACCATGTATAGCAAGGCATTTTATTTCTCCCCAAAAAAATGACCATGTATAGTAAGGCATTTTTTTTCCACCCAAAAAAAACCGGCCATGTATAGTAAGGCATTTTTTTTCCACCCAAAAAAAAACGACCATGTATAGTAAGGCATTTTATTTCTCCCCCCCAAAAACGACCATGTATAGTAAGGCATTTTTTTTCCACCCAAAAAAAAACGACCATGTATAGTAAGGCATTTTTTTTCCACCCAAAAAAACGACCATGTATAGTAAGGCATTTTTTTTCCACCCAAAAAAAACGACCATGTATAGTAAGGCATTTTTTTTCCACCCAAAAAATACGACCATGTATAGTAAGGCATTTTATTTTTTATTTCTCCCCAAAAAAACGGCCATGTATAGCAAGGCATATTTTTTCCACCCAAAAAAAAAACGACCATGTATAGTAAGGCTTTTTTTTTTCCACCCAAAAAAAACGACCATGTATAGTAAGGTATTTTTTTTCCACCCAAAAAAAAAACGACCATGTATAGTAAGGCATTTTTTTTCCACCCAAAAAAAAGACCATGTATAGTAAGGCATTTTTTTTCCACCCAAAAAAAACGACCATGTATAGTAAGGCATTTTATTTCCACCCAAAAAAAAACGACCATGTATAGTAAGGCATTTTATTTCTCCCCCCCAAAAACGACGATGTATAGTAAGGCATTTTTTTTCCACCCAAAAAAAAACGACCATGTATAGTAAGGCATTTTTTTTCCACCCAAAAAAAACCGGCCATGTATAGTAAGGCATTTTTTTTCCACCCAAAAAAAACGACCATGTATAGTAAGGCATTTTATTTCTCCCCCCCAAAAACGACCATGTATAGTAAGGCATTTTATTTCTCCCCAAAAAAACGACCATGTATAGTAAGGCATTTTTTTTTCCACCCAAAAAAAACGACCATGTATAGTAAGGCATTTTTTTTCCACCCAAAAAAACCCGGCCATGTATAGTAAGGCATTTTTTTTCCACCCAAAAAAAACGACCATGTATAGTAAGGCATTTTATTTCTCCCCCCCAAAAACGACCATGTATAGTAAGGCATTTTTTTTCCACCCCAAAAAAACGACCATGTATAGTAAGGCATTTTTTTTCCACCCAAAAAAAACGACCATGTATAGTAAGGCATTTTTTTTCCACCCAAAAAAAACGACCATGTATAGTAAGGCATTTTTTTTCCACCCAAAAAATACGACCATGTATAGTAAGGCATTGTATTTCTCCCCCCAAAAAACAACCATGTATAGTAAGGCATTTTTTTTCCACCCAAAAAAAACGACCATGTATAGTAAGGCATTTTATTTCTCCCCCCAAAAAACGACCATGTATAGTAAGGCATTTTATTTCTCCCCCAAAAAACGACCATGTATAGTAAGGCATTTTTTTTCCACCCAAAAAAAACGACCATGTATAGTAAGGCATTTTTTTTCCACCCAAAAATAATGGCCATGTATAGTAAGGCATTTTTTTTCCACCCCCCCAAAAAAACGACCATGTATAGCAAGGCATTTTTTTTCCACCCCAAAAAAACGACCATGTATAGTAAGGCATTTTATTTCTCCCCCCAAAAAACGACCATGTATAGTAAGGCATTTTATTTCTCCCCCAAAAAACGACCATGTATAGTAAGGCATTTTTTTTCCACCCCAAAAAAACGACCATGTATAGTAAGGCATTTTTTTTCCACCCAAAAATAATGGCCATGTATAGTAAGGCATTTTTTTTCCACCCCCCCAAAAAAACGACCATGTATAGCAAGGCATTTTTTTTCCACCCCAAAAAAACGGCCATGTATAGCAAGGCATTTTTTTTCCACCCAAAAAAAACGACCATGTATAGTAAGGCATTTTTTTTCCACCCCCAAAAAACGACCATGTATAATAAGGCATTTTTTTTCCACCAAAAAAAAACGACCATGTATAGTAAGGCATTTTTTTTCCACCCCAAAAAAACGACCATGTATAGTAAGGCATTTTATTTCTCCCCCAAAAAACGACCATGTATAGTAAGGCATTTTTTTTCCACCCAAAAAAAACGACCATGTATAGTAAGGCATTTTTTTTCCACCCAAAAATAATGGCCATGTATAGTAAGGCATTTTTTTTCCACCCCCCCAAAAAAACGACCATGTATAGCAAGGCATTTTTTTTCCACCCCAAAAAAACGACCATGTATAGTAAGGCATTTTATTTCTCCCCCCAAAAAACGACCATGTATAGTAAGGCATTTTATTTCTCCCCCAAAAAACGACCATGTATAGTAAGGCATTTTTTTTCCACCCCAAAAAAACGACCATGTATAGTAAGGCATTTTTTTTCCACCCAAAAATAATGGCCATGTATAGTAAGGCATTTTTTTTCCACCCCCCCAAAAAAACGACCATGTATAGCAAGGCATTTTTTTTCCACCCCAAAAAAACGGCCATGTATAGCAAGGCATTTTTTTTCCACCCAAAAAAAAAACGACCATGTATAGTAAGGCATTTTATTTCTCCCCCCCAAAAACGACCATGTATAGTAAGGCATTTTTTTTCCACCCAAAAAAAAACGACCATGTATAGTAAGGCATTTTTTTTCCACCCAAAAAAAACCGGCCATGTATAGTAAGGCATTTTTTTTCCACCCCAAAAAAACGACCATGTATAGTAAGGCATTTTATTTCTCCCCCCCAAAAACGACCATGTATAGTAAGGCATTTTATTTCTCCCCAAAAAAACGACCATGTATAGTAAGGCATTTTTTTTTCCACCCAAAAAAAACGACCATGTATAGTAAGGCATTTTTTTTCCACCCAAAAAAACCCGGCCATGTATAGTAAGGCATTTTTTTTCCACCCAAAAAAAACGACCATGTATAGTAAGGCATTTTATTTCTCCCCCCCAAAAACGACCATGTATAGTAAGGCATTTTTTTTCCACCCAAAAAAAACGACCATGTATATAGTAAGGCATTTTTTTTCCACCCAAAAAAAACGACCATGTATAGTAAGGCATTTTTTTTCCACCCAAAAAATACGACCATGTATAGTAAGGCATTTTATTTCTCCCCCCAAAAAACAACCATGTATAGTAAGGCATTTTTTTTCCACCCAAAAAAAACGACCATCTATAGTAAGGCATTTTATTTCTCCCCCCAAAAAACGACCATGTATAGTAAGGCATTTTATTTCTCCCCCAAAAAACGACCATGTATAGTAAGGCATTTTTTTTCCACCCAAAAAAAACGACCATGTATAGTAAGGCATTTTTTTTCCACCCAAAAATAATGGCCATGTATAGTAAGGCATTTTTTTTCCACCCCCCCCAAAAAAACGACCATGTATAGCAAGGCATTTTTTTTCCACCCCAAAAAAACGACCATGTATAGTAAGGCATTTTATTTCTCCCCCCAAAAAACGACCATGTATAGTAAGGCATTTTATTTCTCCCCCAAAAAACGACCATGTATAGTAAGGCATTTTTTTTCCACCCCAAAAAAACGACCATGTATAGTAAGGCATTTTTTTTCCACCCAAAAATAATGGCCATGTATAGTAAGGCATTTTTTTTCCACCCCCCCAAAAAAACGACCATGTATAGCAAGGCATTTTTTTTCCACCACAAAAAAACGGCCATGTATAGCAAGGCATTTTTTTTCCACCCAAAAAAAACGACCATGTATAGTAAGGCATTTTTTTTCCACCCCCAAAAAACGACCATGTATAGTAAGGCATTTTTTTTCCACCAAAAAAAAACGACCATGTATAGTAAGGCATTTTTTTTCCACCCCAAAAAAACGACCATGTATAGTAAGGCATTTTATTTCTCCCCCAAAAAACGACCATGTATAGTAAGGCATTTTTTTTCCACCCAAAAAAAAACGACCATGTATAGTAAGGCATTTTTTTTCCACCCAAAAATAATGGCCATGTATAGTAAGGCATTTTTTTTCCACCCCCCCAAAAAAACGCCCATGTATAGCAAGGCATTTTTTTTCCACCCCAAAAAAACGGCCATGTATAGCAAGGCATTTTTTTTCCACCCAAAAAATACGACCATGTATAGTAAGGCATTTTATTTCTCCCCCCAAAAAACAACCATGTATAGTAAGACATTTTTTTTCCACCCAAAAAAAACGACCATGTATAGTAAGGCATTTTATTTCTCCCCAAAAAAACGGCCATGTATAGCAAGGCATATTTTTTCCACCCAAATAAAAACGACCATGTATAGTAAGGCTTTTTTTTTTCCACCCAAAAAAAACGACCATGTATAGTAAGGCATTTTTTTTCCACCCAAAAAAAAACGACCATGTATAGTAAGGCATTTTTTTTCCACCCAAAAAAACCGACCATGTATAGTAAGGCATTTTATTTCTCCCCCCCAAAAACGACCATGTATAGTAAGGCATTTTTTTTCCACCCAAAAAAAAACGACCATGTATAGTAAGGCATTTTTTTTCCACCCAAAAAAAACCGGCCATGTATAGTAAGGCATTTTTTTTCCACCCAAAAAAAACGACCATGTATAGTAAGGCATTTTATTTCTCCCCCCCAAAAACGACCATGTATAGCAAGGCATTTTATTTCTCCCCAAAAAAATGACCATGTATAGTAAGGCATTTTTTTTCCACCCAAAAAAAAACGGCCATGTATAGTAAGGCATTTTTTTTCCACCCAAAAAAAACGACCATGTATAGTAAGGCATTTTATTTCTCCCCCCCAAAAACGACCATGTATAGTAAGGCATTTTTTTTCCACCCAAAAAAAACGACCATGTATAGTAAGGCATTTTTTTTCCACCCAAAAAAAACGACCATGTATAGTAAGGCATTTTTTTTCCACCCAAAAAAAACGACCATGTATAGTAAGGCATTTTTTTTCCACCCAAAAAAAACGACCATGTATAGTAAGGCATTTTTTTTCCACCCAAAAAATACGACCATGTATAGTAAGGCATTTTATTTTTTATTTCTCCCCAAAAAAACGGCCATGTATAGCAAGGCATATTTTTTCCACCCAAATAAAAACGACCATGTATAGTAAGGCTTTTTTTTTTCCACCCAAAAAAAACGACCATGTATAGTAAGGCATTTTTTTTCCACCCAAAAAAAAACGACCATGTATAGTAAGGCATTTTTTTTCCACCCAAAAAATACGACCATGTATAGTAAGGCATTTTTTTTCCACCCAAAAAAAACGACCATGTATAGTAAGGCATTTTTTTTCCACCCAAAAAAAACGACCATGTATAGTAAGGCATTTTTTTTCCACCCAAAAAAAACGACCATGTATAGTAAGGCATTTTTTTTCCACCCAAAAAAAACGACCATGTATAGTAAGGCATTTTTTTTCCACCCCCAAAAAACGACCATGTATAGTAAGGCATTTTTTTTCCACCAAAAAAAAACGACCATGTATAGTAAGGCATTTTTTTTCCACCCCAAAAAAACGACCATGTATAGTAAGGCATTTTATTTCTCCCCCAAAAAACGACCATGTATAGTAAGGCATTTTTTTCCCACCCAAAAAAAAACGACCATGTATAGTAAGGCATTTTTTTTCCACCCAAAAATAATGGCCATGTATAGTAAGGCATTTTTTTTCCACCCCCCCAAAAAAACGCCCATGTATAGCAAGGCATTTTTTTCCACCCCAAAAAAACGGCCATGTATAGCAAGGCATTTTTTTTCCACCCAAAAAAAACGACCATGTATAGTAAGGCATTTTATTTCTCCCCAAAAAAACGGCCATGTATAGCAAGGCATATTTTTTCCACCCAAATAAAAACGACCATGTATAGTAAGGCTTTTTTTTTTCCACCCAAAAAAAACGACCATGTATAGTAAGGCATTTTTTTTCCACCCAAAAAAAAACGACCATGTATAGTAAGGCATTTTTTTTCCACCCAAAAAAACCGACCATGTATAGTAAGGCATTTTATTTCTCCCCCCCAAAAACGACCATGTATAGTAAGGCATTTTTTTTCCACCCAAAAAAAAACGACCATGTATAGTAAGGCATTTTATTTCTCCCCCCCAAAAACGACCATGTATAGTAAGGCATTTTTTTTCCACCCAAAAAAAACCGGCCATGTATAGTAAGGCATTTTTTTTCCACCCAAAAAAAACGACCATGTATAGTAAGGCATTTTATTTCTCCCCCCCAAAAACGACCATGTATAGCAAGGCATTTTATTTCTCCCCAAAAAAATGACCATGTATAGTAAGGCATTTTTTTTCCACCCAAAAAAAAACGGCATTTTTTTTCCACCCAAAAAAAACGCCCATGTATAGTAAGGCATTTTATTTCTCCCCCCCAAAAACGACCATGTATAGTAAGGCATTTTTTTTCCACCCAAAAAAAACGACCATGTATAGTAAGGCATTTTTTTTCCACCCAAAAAAAACGACCATGTATAGTAAGGCATTTTTTTTCCACCCAAAAAAAACGACCATGTATAGTAAGGCATTTTTTTTCCACCCAAAAAAAACGACCATGTATAGTAAGGCATTTTTTTTCCACCCAAAAAATACGACCATGTATAGTAAGGCATTTTATTTTTTATTTCTCTCCAAAAAAACGGCCATGTATAGCAAGGCATATTTTTTCCACCCAAAAAAAAACGACCATGTATAGTAAGGCTTTTTTTTTTCCACCCAAAAAAAACGACCATGTATAGTAAGGCATTTTTTTTCCACCCCAAAAAAAACGACCATGTATAGTAAGGCATTTTTTTTCCACCCAAAAAAAAGACCATGTATAGTAAGGCATTTTTTTTCCACCCAAAAAAAACGACCATGTATAGTAAGGCATTTTATTTCCACCCAAAAAAAACGACCATGTATAGTAAGGCATTTTATTTCTCCCCCCCAAAAACGACGATGTATAGTAAGGCATTTTTTTTCCACCCAAAAAAAAACGACCATGTATAGTAAGGCATTTTTTTTCCACCCAAAAAAAACCGGCCATGTATAGTAAGGCATTTTTTTTCCACCCAAAAAAAACGACCATGTATAGTAAGGCATTTTATTTCTCCCCCCCAAAAACGACCATGTATAGTAAGGCATTTTATTTCTCCCCAAAAAAACGACCATGTATAGTAAGGCATTTTTTTTTCCACCCAAAAAAAACGACCATGTATAGTAAGGCATTTTTTTTCCACCCAAAAAAACCCGGCCATGTATAGTAAGGCATTTTTTTTCCACCCAAAAAAAACGACCATGTATAGTAAGGCATTTTATTTCTCCCCCCCAAAAACGACCATGTATAGTAAGGCATTTTTTTTCCACCCCAAAAAAACGACCATGTATAGTAAGGCATTTTTTTTCCACCCAAAAAAAACGACCATGTATAGTAAGGCATTTTTTTTCCACCCAAAAAAAACGACCATGTATAGTAAGGCATTTTTTTTCCACCCAAAAAATACGACCATGTATAGTAAGGCATTTTATTTCTCCCCCCAAAAAACAACCATGTATAGTAAGGCATTTTTTTTCCACCCAAAAAAAACGACCATGTATAGTAAGGCATTTTATTTCTCCCCCCAAAAAACGACCATGTATAGTAAGGCATTTTATTTCTCCCCCAAAAAACGACCATGTATAGTAAGGCATTTTTTTTCCACCCAAAAAAAACGACCAAAACGGCATTTTTTTTCCACCCAAAAATAATGGCCATGTATAGTAAGGCATTTTTTTTCCACCCCCCCAAAAAAACGACCATGTATAGCAAGGCATTTTTTTTCCACCCCAAAAAAACGACCATGTATAGTAAGGCATTTTATTTCTCCCCCCAAAAAACGACCATGTATAGTAAGGCATTTTATTTCTCCCCCAAAAAACGACCATGTATAGTAAGGCATTTTTTTTCCACCCCAAAAAAACCATGTATAGTAAGGCATTTTTTTTCCACCCAAAAATAATGGCCATGTATAGTAAGGCATTTTTTTTCCACCCCCCCAAAAAAACGACCATGTATAGCAAGGCATGTTTTTTCCACCACCAAAAAAACGGCCATGTATAGCAAGGCATTTTTTTTCCACCCAAAAAAAACGACCATGTATAGTAAGGCATTTTTTTTCCACCCCCAAAAAACGACCATGTATAATAAGGCATTTTTTTTCCACCAAAAAAAAACAACCATGTATAGTAAGGCATTTTTTTTCCACCCAAAAAAAACGACCATGTATAGTAAGGCATTTTTTTTCCACCCAAAAATAATGGCCATGTATAGTAAGGCATTTTTTTTCCACCCCCCCAAAAAAACGACCATGTATAGCAAGGCATTTTTTTTCCACCCCAAAAAAACGACCATGTATAGTAAGGCATTTTATTTCTCCCCCCAAAAAACGACCATGTATAGTAAGGCATTTTATTTCTCCCCCAAAAAACGACCATGTATAGTAAGGCATTTTTTTTCCACCCCAAAAAAACGACCATGTATAGTAAGGCATTTTTTTTCCACCCAAAAAAACGACCATGTATAGCAAGGCATTTTTTTTCCACCCCCCCAAAAAAACGACCATGTATAGCAAGGCATTTTTTTTCCACCCCAAAAAAACGGCCATGTATAGCAAGGCATTTTTTTTCCACCTCCAAAAAACGACCATGTATAATAAGGCATTTTTTTTCCACCAAAAAAAAACGACCATGTATAGTAAGGCATTTTTTTTCCACCCAAAAAATACGACCATGTATAGTAAGGCATTTTTTTTCCACCCAAAAAAAACGACCATGTATAGTAAGGCATTTTTTTTCCACCCAAAAAAAACGACCATGTATAGTAAGGCATTTTTTTTCCACCCAAAAAAAACGACCATGTATAGTAAGGCATTTTTTTTCCACCCAAAAAAAATGACCATGTATAGTAAGGCATTTTTTTTCCACCCCCAAAAAACGACCATGTATAGTAAGGCATTTTTTTTCCACCAAAAAAAAACGACCATGTATAGTAAGGCATTTTTTTTCCACCCCAAAAAAACGACCATGTATAGTAAGGCATTTTATTTCTCCCCCAAAAAACGACCATGTATAGTAAGGCATTTTTTTCCCACCCAAAAAAAAACGACCATGTATAGTAAGGCATTTTTTTTCCACCCAAAAATAATGGCCATGTATAGTAAGGCATTTTTTTTCCACCCCCCCAAAAAAACGCCCATGTATAGCAAGGCATTTTTTTTCCACCCCAAAAAAACGGCCATGTATAGCAAGGCATTTTTTTTCCACCCAAAAAAAACGACCATGTATAGTAAGGCATTTTATTTCTCCCCAAAAAAACGGCCATGTATAGCAAGGCATATTTTTTCCACCCAAATAAAAACGACCATGTATAGTAAGGCTTTTTTTTTTCCACCCAAAAAAAACGACCATGTATAGTAAGGCATTTTTTTTCCACCCAAAAAAAAACGACCATGTATAGTAAGGCATTTTTTTTCCACCCAAAAAAACCGACCATGTATAGTAAGGCATTTTATTTCTCCCCCCCAAAAACGACCATGTATAGTAAGGCATTTTTTTTCCACCCAAAAAAAAACGACCATGTATAGTAAGGCATTTTTTTTCCACCCAAAAAAAACCGGCCATGTATAGTAAGGCATTTTTTTTCCACCCAAAAAAAACGACCATGTATAGTAAGGCATTTTATTTCTCCCCCCCAAAAACGACCATGTATAGCAAGGCATTTTATTTCTCCCCAAAAAAATGACCATGTATAGTAAGGCATTTTTTTTCCACCCAAAAAAAAACGGCATTTTTTTTCCACCCAAAAAAAACGCCCATGTATAGTAAGGCATTTTATTTCTCCCCCCCAAAAACGACCATGTATAGTAAGGCATTTTTTTTCCACCCAAAAAAAACGACCATGTATAGTAAGGCATTTTTTTTCCACCCAAAAAAAACGACCATGTATAGTAAGGCATTTTTTTTCCACCCAAAAAAAACGACCATGTATAGTAAGGCATTTTTTTTCCACCCAAAAAAAACGACCATGTATAGTAAGGCATTTTTTTTCCACCCAAAAAATACGACCATGTATAGTAAGGCATTTTATTTTTTATTTCTCTCCAAAAAAACGGCCATGTATAGCAAGGCATATTTTTTCCACCCAAAAAAAAACGACCATGTATAGTAAGGCTTTTTTTTTTCCACCCAAAAAAAACGACCATGTATAGTAAGGCATTTTTTTTCCACCCCAAAAAAAACGACCATGTATAGTAAGGCATTTTTTTTCCACCCAAAAAAAAGACCATGTATAGTAAGGCATTTTTTTTCCACCCAAAAAAAACGACCATGTATAGTAAGGCATTTTATTTCCACCCAAAAAAAACGACCATGTATAGTAAGGCATTTTATTTCTCCCCCCCAAAAACGACGATGTATAGTAAGGCATTTTTTTTCCACCCAAAAAAAAACGACCATGTATAGTAAGGCATTTTTTTTCCACCCAAAAAAAACCGGCCATGTATAGTAAGGCATTTTTTTTCCACCCAAAAAAAACGACCATGTATAGTAAGGCATTTTATTTCTCCCCCCCAAAAACGACCATGTATAGTAAGGCATTTTATTTCTCCCCAAAAAAACGACCATGTATAGTAAGGCATTTTTTTTTCCACCCAAAAAAAACGACCATGTATAGTAAGGCATTTTTTTTCCACCCAAAAAAACCCGGCCATGTATAGTAAGGCATTTTTTTTCCACCCAAAAAAAACGACCATGTATAGTAAGGCATTTTATTTCTCCCCCCCAAAAACGACCATGTATAGTAAGGCATTTTTTTTCCACCCCAAAAAAACGACCATGTATAGTAAGGCATTTTTTTTCCACCCAAAAAAAACGACCATGTATAGTAAGGCATTTTTTTTCCACCCAAAAAAAACGACCATGTATAGTAAGGCATTTTTTTTCCACCCAAAAAATACGACCATGTATAGTAAGGCATTTTATTTCTCCCCCCAAAAAACAACCATGTATAGTAAGGCATTTTTTTTCCACCCAAAAAAAACGACCATGTATAGTAAGGCATTTTATTTCTCCCCCCAAAAAACGACCATGTATAGTAAGGCATTTTATTTCTCCCCCAAAAAACGACCATGTATAGTAAGGCATTTTTTTTCCACCCAAAAAAAACGACCAAAACGGCATTTTTTTTCCACCCAAAAATAATGGCCATGTATAGTAAGGCATTTTTTTTCCACCCCCCCATAAAAACGACCATGTATAGCAAGGCATTTTTTTTCCACCCCAAAAAAACGACCATGTATAGTAAGGCATTTTATTTCTCCCCCCAAAAAACGACCATGTATAGTAAGGCATTTTATTTCTCCCCCAAAAAACGACCATGTATAGTAAGGCATTTTTTTTCCACCCCAAAAAAACCATGTATAGTAAGGCATTTTTTTTCCACCCAAAAATAATGGCCATGTATAGTAAGGCATTTTTTTTCCACCCCCCCAAAAAAACGACCATGTATAGCAAGGCATGTTTTTTCCACCACCAAAAAAACGGCCATGTATAGCAAGGCATTTTTTTTCCACCCAAAAAAAACGACCATGTATAGTAAGGCATTTTTTTTCCACCCCCAAAAAACGACCATGTATAATAAGGCATTTTTTTTCCACCAAAAAAAAACAACCATGTATAGTAAGGCATTTTTTTTCCACCCAAAAAAAACGACCATGTATAGTAAGGCATTTTTTTTCCACCCAAAAATAATGGCCATGTATAGTAAGGCATTTTTTTTCCACCCCCCCAAAAAAACGACCATGTATAGCAAGGCATTTTTTTTCCACCCCAAAAAAACGACCATGTATAGTAAGGCATTTTATTTCTCCCCCCAAAAAACGACCATGTATAGTAAGGCATTTTATTTCTCCCCCAAAAAACGACCATGTATAGTAAGGCATTTTTTTTCCACCCCAAAAAAACGACCATGTATAGTAAGGCATTTTTTTTCCACCCAAAAATAATGGCCATGTATAGTAAGGCATTTTTTTTCCACCCCCCCAAAAAAACGACCATGTATAGCAAGGCATTTTTTTTCCACCCCAAAAAAACGGCCATGTATAGCAAGGCATTTTTTTTCCACCCAAAAAAAACGACCATGTATAGTAAGGCATTTTTTTTCCACCCCCAAAAAACGACCATGTATAATAAGGCATTTTTTTTCCACCAAAAAAAAACGACCATGTATAGTAAGGCATTTTTTTTCCACCCCAAAAAAACGACCATGTATAGTAAGGCATTTTATTTCTCCCCCAAAAAACGACCATGTATAGTAAGGCATTTTTTTTCCACCCAAAAAAAACGACCATGTATAGTAAGGCATTTTTTTTCCACCCAAAAATAATGGCCATGTATAGTAAGGCATTTTTTTTCCACCCCCCCAAAAAAACGACCATGTATAGCAAGGCATTTTTTTTCCACCCCAAAAAAACGACCATGTATAGTAAGGCATTTTATTTCTCCCCCCAAAAAACGACCATGTATAGTAAGGCATTTTATTTCTCCCCCAAAAAACGACCATGTATAGTAAGGCATTTTTTTTCCACCCCAAAAAAACGACCATGTATAGTAAGGCATTTTTTTTCCACCCAAAAATAATGGCCATGTATAGTAAGGCATTTTTTTTCCACCCCCCCAAAAAAACGACCATGTATAGCAAGGCATTTTTTTTCCACCCCAAAAAAACGGCCATGTATAGCAAGGCATTTTTTTTCCACCCAAAAAAAAAACGACCATGTATAGTAAGGCATTTTATTTCTCCCCCCCAAAAACGACCATGTATAGTAAGGCATTTTTTTTCCACCCAAAAAAAAACGACCATGTATAGTAAGGCATTTTTTTTCCACCCAAAAAAAACCGGCCATGTATAGTAAGGCATTTTTTTTCCACCCCAAAAAAACGACCATGTATAGTAAGGCATTTTATTTCTCCCCCCCAAAAACGACCATGTATAGTAAGGCATTTTATTTCTCCCCAAAAAAACGACCATGTATAGTAAGGCATTTTTTTTCCACCCAAAAAAAACGACCATGTATAGTAAGGCATTTTTTTTCCACCCAAAAAAACCCGGCCATGTATAGTAAGGCATTTTTTTTCCACCCAAAAAAAACGACCATGTATAGTAAGGCATTTTATTTCTCCCCCCCAAAAACGACCATGTATAGTAAGGCATTTTTTTTCCACCCAAAAAAAACGACCATGTATATAGTAAGGCATTTTTTTTCCACCCAAAAAAAACGACCATGTATAGTAAGGCATTTTTTTTCCACCCAAAAAATACGACCATGTATAGTAAGGCATTTTATTTCTCCCCCCAAAAAACAACCATGTATAGTAAGGCATTTTTTTTCCACCCAAAAAAAACGACCATCTATAGTAAGGCATTTTATTTCTCCCCCCAAAAAACGACCATGTATAGTAAGGCATTTTATTTCTCCCCCAAAAAACGACCATGTATAGTAAGGCATTTTTTTTCCACCCAAAAAAAACGACCATGTATAGTAAGGCATTTTTTTTCCACCCAAAAATAATGGCCATGTATAGTAAGGCATTTTTTTTCCACCCCCCCCAAAAAAACGACCATGTATAGCAAGGCATTTTTTTTCCACCCCAAAAAAACGACCATGTATAGTAAGGCATTTTATTTCTCCCCCCAAAAAACGACCATGTATAGTAAGGCATTTTATTTCTCCCCCAAAAAACGACCATGTATAGTAAGGCATTTTTTTTCCACCCCAAAAAAACGACCATGTATAGTAAGGCATTTTTTTTCCACCCAAAAATAATGGCCATGTATAGTAAGGCATTTTTTTTCCACCCCCCCAAAAAAACGACCATGTATAGCAAGGCATTTTTTTTCCACCACAAAAAAACGGCCATGTATAGCAAGGCATTTTTTTTCCACCCAAAAAAAACGACCATGTATAGTAAGGCATTTTTTTTCCACCCCCAAAAAACGACCATGTATAGTAAGGCATTTTTTTTCCACCAAAAAAAAACGACCATGTATAGTAAGGCATTTTTTTTCCACCCCAAAAAAACGACCATGTATAGTAAGGCATTTTATTTCTCCCCCAAAAAACGACCATGTATAGTAAGGCATTTTTTTTCCACCCAAAAAAAAACGACCATGTATAGTAAGGCATTTTTTTTCCACCCAAAAATAATGGCCATGTATAGTAAGGCATTTTTTTTCCACCCCCCCAAAAAAACGCCCATGTATAGCAAGGCATTTTTTTTCCACCCCAAAAAAACGGCCATGTATAGCAAGGCATTTTTTTTCCACCCAAAAAATACGACCATGTATAGTAAGGCATTTTATTTCTCCCCCCAAAAAACAACCATGTATAGTAAGACATTTTTTTTCCACCCAAAAAAAACGACCATGTATAGTAAGGCATTTTATTTCTCCCCAAAAAAACGGCCATGTATAGCAAGGCATATTTTTTCCACCCAAATAAAAACGACCATGTATAGTAAGGCTTTTTTTTTTCCACCCAAAAAAAACGACCATGTATAGTAAGGCATTTTTTTTCCACCCAAAAAAAAACGACCATGTATAGTAAGGCATTTTTTTTCCACCCAAAAAAACCGACCATGTATAGTAAGGCATTTTATTTCTCCCCCCCAAAAACGACCATGTATAGTAAGGCATTTTTTTTCCACCCAAAAAAAAACGACCATGTATAGTAAGGCATTTTTTTTCCACCCAAAAAAAACCGGCCATGTATAGTAAGGCATTTTTTTTCCACCCAAAAAAAACGACCATGTATAGTAAGGCATTTTATTTCTCCCCCCCAAAAACGACCATGTATAGCAAGGCATTTTATTTCTCCCCAAAAAAATGACCATGTATAGTAAGGCATTTTTTTTCCACCCAAAAAAAAACGGCCATGTATAGTAAGGCATTTTTTTTCCACCCAAAAAAAACGACCATGTATAGTAAGGCATTTTATTTCTCCCCCCCAAAAACGACCATGTATAGTAAGGCATTTTTTTTCCACCCAAAAAAAAACGACCATGTATAGTAAGGCATTTTTTTTCCACCCAAAAAAAACCGGCCATGTATAGTAAGGCATTTTTTTTCCACCCAAAAAAAACGACCATGTATAGTAAGGCATTTTATTTCTCCCCCCCAAAAACGACCATGTATAGCAAGGCATTTTATTTCTCCCCAAAAAAATGACCATGTATAGTAAGGCATTTTTTTTCCACCCAAAAAAAAACGGCCATGTATAGTAAGGCATTTTTTTTCCACCCAAAAAAAACGACCATGTATAGTAAGGCATTTTATTTCTCCCCCCCAAAAACGACCATGTATAGTAAGGCATTTTTTTTCCACCCAAAAAAAACGACCATGTATAGTAAGGCATTTTTTTTCCACCCAAAAAAAACGACCATGTATAGTAAGGCATTTTTTTTCCACCCAAAAAAAACGACCATGTATAGTAAGGCATTTTTTTTCCACCCAAAAAAAACGACCATGTATAGTAAGGCATTTTTTTTCCACCCAAAAAATACGACCATGTATAGTAAGGCATTTTATTTTTTATTTCTCCCCAAAAAAACGGCCATGTATAGCAAGGCATATTTTTTCCACCCAAATAAAAACGACCATGTATAGTAAGGCTTTTTTTTTTCCACCCAAAAAAAACGACCATGTATAGTAAGGCATTTTTTTTCCACCCAAAAAAAAACGACCATGTATAGTAAGGCATTTTTTTTCCACCCAAAAAATACGACCATGTATAGTAAGGCATTTTTTTTCCACCCAAAAAAAACGACCATGTATAGTAAGGCATTTTTTTTCCACCCAAAAAAAACGACCATGTATAGTAAGGCATTTTTTTTCCACCCAAAAAAAACGACCATGTATAGTAAGGCATTTTTTTTCCACCCAAAAAAAACGACCATGTATAGTAAGGCATTTTTTTTCCACCCCCAAAAAACGACCATGTATAGTAAGGCATTTTTTTTCCACCAAAAAAAAACGACCATGTATAGTAAGGCATTTTTTTTCCACCCCAAAAAAACGACCATGTATAGTAAGGCATTTTATTTCTCCCCCAAAAAACGACCATGTATAGTAAGGCATTTTTTTTCCACCCAAAAAAAAACGACCATGTATAGTAAGGCATTTTTTTTCCACCCAAAAATAATGGCCATGTATAGTAAGGCATTTTTTTTCCACCCCCCCAAAAAAACGCCCATGTATAGCAAGGCATTTTTTTTCCACCCCAAAAAAACGGCCATGTATAGCAAGGCATTTTTTTTCCACCCAAAAAATACGACCATGTATAGTAAGGCATTTTATTTCTCCCCCCAAAAAACAACCATGTATAGTAAGACATTTTTTTTCCACCCAAAAAAAACGACCATGTATAGTAAGGCATTTTATTTCTCCCCAAAAAAACGGCCATGTATAGCAAGGCATATTTTTTCCACCCAAATAAAAACGACCATGTATAGTAAGGCTTTTTTTTTTCCACCCAAAAAAAACGACCATGTATAGTAAGGCATTTTTTTTCCACCCAAAAAAAAACGACCATGTATAGTAAGGCATTTTTTTTCCACCCAAAAAAACCGACCATGTATAGTAAGGCATTTTATTTCTCCCCCCCAAAAACGACCATGTATAGTAAGGCATTTTTTTTCCACCCAAAAAAAAACGACCATGTATAGTAAGGCATTTTTTTTCCACCCAAAAAAAACCGGCCATGTATAGTAAGGCATTTTTTTTCCACCCAAAAAAAACGACCATGTATAGTAAGGCATTTTATTTCTCCCCCCCAAAAACGACCATGTATAGCAAGGCATTTTATTTCTCCCCAAAAAAATGACCATGTATAGTAAGGCATTTTTTTTCCACCCAAAAAAAAACGGCATTTTTTTTCCACCCAAAAAAAACGCCCATGTATAGTAAGGCATTTTATTTCTCCCCCCCAAAAACGACCATGTATAGTAAGGCATTTTTTTTCCACCCAAAAAAAACGACCATGTATAGTAAGGCATTTTTTTTCCACCCAAAAAAAACGACCATGTATAGTAAGGCATTTTTTTTCCACCCAAAAAAAACGACCATGTATAGTAAGGCATTTTTTTTCCACCCAAAAAAAACGACCATGTATAGTAAGGCATTTTTTTTCCACCCAAAAAATACGACCATGTATAGTAAGGCATTTTATTTTTTATTTCTCTCCAAAAAAACGGCCATGTATAGCAAGGCATATTTTTTCCACCCAAAAAAAAACGACCATGTATAGTAAGGCTTTTTTTTTTCCACCCAAAAAAAACGACCATGTATAGTAAGGCATTTTTTTTCCACCCCAAAAAAAACGACCATGTATAGTAAGGCATTTTTTTTCCACCCAAAAAAAAGACCATGTATAGTAAGGCATTTTTTTTCCACCCAAAAAAAACGACCATGTATAGTAAGGCATTTTATTTCCACCCAAAAAAAACGACCATGTATAGTAAGGCATTTTATTTCTCCCCCCCAAAAACGACGATGTATAGTAAGGCATTTTTTTTCCACCCAAAAAAAAACGACCATGTATAGTAAGGCATTTTTTTTCCACCCAAAAAAAACCGGCCATGTATAGTAAGGCATTT